>NC_081330.1:71676934-71976934 GCF_026419965.1 Kogia breviceps | reverse complement strand
TCAAATTGTAAGTTATGAGATTTAACTCTCAGATCACCAAGCAAGTATGGCTTCTCCTAACTCTGAGCAATAAATATCAGACTGGGCAGAATTTTTTTGCCAGAAAATATAATATAAATTCTTTAAAAAGGTAAGACAAGAAATTTCTTGCAACTAAATCAGAAGTTGTTCTTTTGACTCCATCCTAGCATGATGATTTTTTAAATTATTATTTCAAAGTAAGTTATTACATAGTAATATATCCATTCAATTTATACACATTTCATGTACCAGTTTAGTCAATTAATTTCTAGTTTCAAGGGCTCCTCATTTTATAACACAAATTCTAAGCTTTTCCATGAAAACCTCTAATTATTAAAATTTCAAGCACTTAAACTGCTTTTGATTCAGTGGGAGCTGTGTAAAGAGGACAGCCTGGCGCTTTCCCTAGGTGTCCTGTCTTAACATAGGTAGTGCCCAAGACTTAGAAGATAATCTCTCAATATACAGGTAAAAGAGGCTATACTGCCCTGTCCCCTCCCCCCAGTACTCATTACAAAATCTTCTGTTCTCCAACATATGCTACCGTTGTGCATTTTGCCAGGGACGTATTTACTTGCCTAGTCTGTAATATGCTGCTTCACAGCCTAGAGACAGTTCAGAGATGCTCCTGTGTGTGATTTACAAAATAAACCAGATGACTTAATGACATTGTTTTCAAATGAAGATAATATGTCCTAATGCCTAGGAACATGCCTTTTAAGTCAGACTCCTATGGCTCTTTAGGCAAGTCCCCTGGGCGTTAAGTTTCCTCATCTGTGAATGTAGGATAATCGTAAAGATTAAATGAAAAATACATTGTGAAGTGCTTAGAATAATGTCTGGCACATAGTAAGCACTCAGTATGTGTTAACTCTCATTTTATTGTTACAAATAATAATGAGTAGAAGAGAGGTGGTCCTTCTTTCCTTGTTCTAATTCCACAGCTTATCAGTTCCTAAATCACAATCTATCAGTGTTGCAGTTCAAGTAGGAAAGCACTGCACGGTGGTAAAACAGTGAATGCAAAACTGTTGGGAGGTAATCCGTCCACTCAGGGAAGACCAGTTGGCCACCCAGTTAGTTGACCAGTGGTAGCATTCATCCCAGCCCATGGTCTCTGCCTCACCAATCAGAAGCTGTGTCTAAACCTTAAAGCAAACTGATGTATAAACATTTACTAATTTGTTAATCAGCAATGAGAAATTTAACAAATAGGCAAGTACTCATATTTGCTCATTAGCACATTCTCTGCAAGTTGACAAGTCTACACGAGAAGACATTGTAATCAGAATGTTGCTTAGTGAGGAGACAATCAGAACCAGGGCAGTAAGTTGGATTTTACCTTTAAATTTTTACTATGGAAAATTCCAAACATACTTAAAAGTAGAGGTGTATAATGAACCCTCATGAACCCCTCATATAGCTATTTTGCCATTCTTTCATCTATCCCTCCCCCTTTTCTTGGAGAGATGCTGTAGTTTTTTTTTTTTTTTTTTTTTTGTGGTATGTGGGCCTCTCCCGTTGCAGAGCACAGGCTCCAGACACGCAGGCCCAGCAGCAAAGGCTCACGGGCCTAGCCGCTCCGCGGCATGTGGGATCCTCCTGGACCGGGGCACGAACCCACGTCCCCTGCATCGGCAGGCGGACTCTCAGCCACTGCGCCACCAGGGAAGCCTGGTGCTGTAGTATTTTAAAGTAAATCCCAGACATCATATTTTGTCAGAAAATTCATTATGTAGCTCTTACGGATAAAACTTTAAAAACTCCTCTACCTTTATCACATACCAAAAATGACAATAATCACGGGACTTCCCTGGCAGTCTAGTGGTTAAGACTCCAAGATTCCATTGCAGGGGTCACGGGTTCGATCCCTGGTCAGGGAACTAAGGTCCCTCATACTGCATGGCGCAGCCCCCCCAAAAAAATCCCGTTATACTATCTAATACCCCATCTATGTACAAATGTCCCCATTGTCTCAAAAAAAGGTATACATTTGGCTTGTTGAAATCAGAATTCAAACATTATATTTGGTTCACACCTTTTAAGTCCTTTATAGTCTTTAACAGTTCCACCTCTCTTTTTTAAAAAATAAATTTATTTATTTATTTTTGGCTGTGTTGGGTCTTCATTACTGCATACAGGGTTTCTCTAGCTGTGGAGAGCGGGGGCTATTCTTTGCGGTGTGCGGGCTTCTCATTGCAGTAGCTTCTCTTGATTCAGAGCATGGGCTCTAGGCGTGCCGGCTTTAGTAGTTGTGGCTCGCAGGCTCTAGAGCACAGACTCAGTAGTTGTGGCACACGGGCTTAGTTGCTCCGCGGCATGTGGGATCTTCCTGGACCAGGGCTCGAACTTGTGACCCCTGCATTGGCAGGCGGATTCTTAACCACTGTGCCACCAGGGAAGTCCATCTCTCTCTTTTTTTAATGGCATTTGTTGTTGAGAAAACCAGGTCACTTTGACTTTCTCCTAGTATGGCTGACTGCATCCCCAAGAGTCTTCTATTCCCTGTATATCCTGTAAACGGGAAGTTAGACCAGGAGGCTTGATTAGAGTCAAGTTCAGAATGTTTTTATTTTCGAGGGAGGGGGAGGAACAAGTTGTTTCATAACTGATGGTGTGTGCTTCCTGTTGCATCACATCAGGAGGCACATGATTATCTGGTTGTTACACAGGCCGATTTGAATGGCTGGGATCAAGCTGTCATAACCTCATGTACCCATCTTCTGTATAGGGATGGATTTGATACCAGAACATCCTCCTAGACAGTGCTGGGGAATATTGATGACTTTGGCCTCTACCTTGGACTCTCGTATCTGATGACTTGTGGACTATCCTTGTTCTGTTAATATCCCATTTCGTCAGATAGAGTTCAGTAGGGCTTCCCTGGTAGCACAGTGGTTAAGAATCTGCCTGCCAATGCAGGGGACACGGGTTCGAGCCCTGGTCTGGGAAGATTACACATGCCATGGAGCAACTAAGCCTGAGCACCACAACTGCTGAGCCTGCGCTCTAGAGCCTGTGCTCCACAACAAGAGAAGCCACCGCAACGAGAGACCCACGCACCGCAACGAAGAGTAGCCCCCACTTGACGCAACTAAAGAAAGCCTGTATATTTGCTAAAATAAAAGCTACTTACCTACTGGAACAATCCATCCTGTGCTTACCCCAAATCAACTTAATTGAATTTGGAGTATTAAAAATTTTGTAGGTCCCTTCCACAGATGGCTTGTTTTAGATCCCTTACATTTTTCCTATATTGATTTTTAAATAATAAAATAGTTCATGTGTATAAAAGAATATAATGGGGGGTAGGGGAGAGAGGGATTGGGAGTTTGGGATTAGCAGATGCACACTATAGAGAATGGATAAACAAGGTCCTACTGTATAGCACAGGGAACTATCTTCAATATCCTGTGATAAACCATCATGGAAAAGAATATAAAAAAGAATATATATCTGTATAGCTGAATCACTTTGCTGTACAGCAGAAATTAACACAACATTGTAAATCAACTATACTTCAATAAAATAAACTTTAAAAATGAATATAATGGATGGGGACTTCCCTGGTGGCTCAGTGGTTAAGAATCTGCCTGCCAACACAGGGGACATGGGTTCAATCCCTGGTCCTGGAAGATACCACATGCTGCGGAGCAGCTAAGCCTGTGCACCACAACTACTGAGCCTGTGCTCTAGAGCCCGCGAGCCACAACTACTGAAGCCCACGTGCCCTAGAGCCCCTGCGCCGCAACTACTGAAGCTCGCGTGCTCTAGCACCCACGTGCTGCAACTATTGTGGGCTCCACAACGAGAGAAGCCACCGCAGTGAGAAGCCCGCACACCGCAATGAAGAGTAGCCCCCACTCACTGCAACTAAAAGCCCACGTGCAGCAAGGAAGACCCAATGCAGCCAAATAAATAAAAATTAAGCCAAATAAATAAAAATTTAAAAAATAAAATAAAACTGTTCAAAATTAAATATTTTTAAAAGAATATAATGGATGTACTAGATGTAAAGAATAATAAAACCATTAAATGTGTACCTACCACATAAGAAATTATATTTTTCTTCTTCAGTAGTTTTATGTTGAAAGAACTTTGGATTTACAGTAGAGTTTCAAATATAGTACAGACAGGTGCCCTATACCCTTATCTGACTTCCCCTAATGTTAACATCTTAATCTGGTGCATTTATCAAAACTAAGAAATTAGCATTGGTACAGTTCTATTAACCAAACTAGAGACTCTGTTCAAATTTCACTAGGTTTTTCACCTATGTCCTTTTTCTATTCCAGGATCCAATCCAGGATACCACGTTGCATTTAATCATTATGTCTCTTTAGTCTCCTCCAGTCTGTGAAAGTTTCTTGGTCTTTCCTTGTCTCTCATGACCTTGATGCTTTGGAAGAGTATTGGTCCAGTATTTTGTAGAATGGCCCTCAATTTGGGTTTGTCTGATATTTTTCTCATTTTCCTGGTGGTATGCATGTGGGCGAAGAAGACCACAGCCTGAAGTGCCTTTCTCATCACATCATACCAGGTGGTGCACAGAATATCAGCATGACTTATCATGGTTGATGTTAACCTTAATCACTTGGTTAAGGAGCTGTCTGCCAGGTTTCTCCACTATAAAATTACTAGTTCTCCTTTTCCATGTACTGTTCCTTAGAAGCAAGTCACTGACTCTAGTTCACACTCAAGATGAGGGGAAATTAAGTTCCATCTCCTAGAGCAAGAAGTAGCAAAGAAGTTTTGAACATAAGTTAAAGCCACCAAAGTAAATAATGAACTTTTGATAGACTCCTTACATTTTTTTTAACCAGCAATATGAGTTTATTTAGGAATGGCAGAGGAATAGCAATTAAGGACATGCCAACTATAGCAAACGATAGGCAACTCCAGAGACCAAGGGGAGGAATGTTATTTTACAGAGGAAAAAGGGAAGTTGGGAAAGCCTGCTTTGTACGAAAGTCCATTGAAGGTGTTGACCGTAGAAATAAAACAGCCAATTATTTTACCAGAAAAATGGGTTCATTCAGGAATAACAGAGAATTGCAATTTGGGATAACTTTGCTATAGAAGAACTACAGGCAAGTCTGCCAGGCTCCTTATATTTTGACTCCTCTTAATTTTATTATTACTACCAATATTGCCTGCAGTATCCACCAACTACTTCCTATTTCTTCATCCATGAGGTTATTATGAATTTGTCATTGCCTTCTTGAAAGCTATAGGTATTTGTACAGCAGTTTCCCAGGCTTGTCTGATTATCATAATTACCTGGGGTAACTATACAAGTTTCCCAGCCCCTCCTCTACAATATGGTTCAGTTTAACTGGGATGTGGGCTTGGAAACGAGCTTTAAAGCATCCCAGGTGATTCTTATTATGAGACCAAGTTTGAGAAACACTGGCTTACAGCATTTCTCTCTTCTCCCTGTTTTGCAATAAACATCGACACAAAACTTACTATTCTTTATGTTTATAGTTTCCTTATTTATATAGTTTCCTTATTTCCTTTTTCAAATTTAGGAAATTTGTATTTTCCCATCTCCCACAGAGTAAGGACATTTGAATGTAAATGACAAGAAATATTTCCAGCTGGGAAAGGGCAGGTGGTCTCCCAACTCTTTCCCTCTATTTTTGGTCTCTTCTTCCCCTTTCCCTTTTGTACTTGAAGCCTCTACTGCTTTTGTAAAAAGGGCAGAAGTTTTTCTTTAGGAGTTTATCTCTTCTTATTTCTTCTAAACCTGAGGGGTTTCAGTAAGGATGCTATTCATTTTTGTTATCCTGCTTCCATAATAATAATTTCAGTAACTACCATTTGCCAGATAGCATGCTTTATGTATTAGTGTGAACAATATGGAAAACATTTTTTGTAGGTCAAAATGATTGAATGTTGGTGATTTAATATGGTTCAACCTAATATATTATCCAATTTTTTTTTTTTTTTTTTTGGCTGAGTTGGGTCTTCCTTTCTGCACCCGGGCTTTCTCTAGTTGCAGCGAGCAGGGGCTAGTCTTAGTTGTGGTGCACAGGCTTCTCATTGCAGTGGCTTCTCTAGATGTGGAGCATGGGCTCTAGGCACTCAGGCTTCAGTAGTTGTGGCACACAGGCTCTGTAGTTGCAGCACGTGGGCCCTAGAGTGTGCAGGCTTCAGCAGTTGTGGTGCACAGGCTCACTAGTTGTGGCTCGTGGGCTCTAGAGCACAGGCTCAGTAGTTGTGGCACACGGGCTTAGTTTCTCTGCGGCATGTGGGATCTTCCCGGACCAAGGCTTGAACCTGTGTCCCCTGCATTGCCAGGTGGATTCTTAACCACTGCACCACCAGGGAAGTCCAACCTAATACATTATCTTCTTTAATCCTCACAGTAACCCTCAGGGTTGGTGGTAGTATGCACATTTTTACAGATGGGAAAACTGAAGATCAGAATAATTAGGCAACTTTGCTAAAGTCACGTATTTATAAACGGTAAAGCCAGGATTTGGATACAGGGCTATCTGTTTCTGAAACCCATGTTTTTGAACACAATACTGCTTTAAAGAAAATGTTATGATGAGGGTATGATAAAGCAGGCACTGACACACTGTGTGTGGGAGTGTAACTCAGTACAATTTTGCTGAAAGCTATTTGACACTGCATCAAGAGCCTTAAGAATTTTCATCCTTTGCATCTAGTAACTCCAGTTTAAAAACATTATCCCAAGGGAATAATCAGAGATGAACATGAAGATTTATGTAAAATACTCTCATCGAAGCATTCTTTTTTTTTTCTTTTTTTTTTTTTGCGGTACGCGGGCCTCCCACCGCTGTGGCCTCCCCGTTGCAGAGCACAGGCTCCGGACACACAGGCTCAGTGGCCATGGCTCACGGGCCCAGCCGCTCCGTGGCACATGGGACCCTCCTGGGCCGGGGCACGAACCTGTGTCCCCTGCATCAGCAGGCAGACTCTCAACCACTGCACCACCAGGGAAGCCCAGCATTCTACTTTTAATATAAAAAATTGGAGGGAGTTCCCCAGTGGCCTAGTGGTTAGGATTCCAGACTTTTACTGCCATGGCCTGGGTTCATTTCCTGGTCAGGGAACTGAGATCCCACAAGCCACGTGGCACAGCAAAAAAATTTAAAAATGGAAACCATGAGTGTTTGACAATATGGAATTAAATTAAGATACAGCCACAAGATAGACAGGGGACATGGAACAATGCTCATGATACAATGTCAGATGAGACAAACAGTATACAAAATTAAGTATGACCACATTTTTTGTTAAAAAAATAAGTATAGAAAAAGTCTGGAAGGAAATACAGGAAAATTGTAACACTGGTTATATCCGCACAGTGGCATGAAGAGTGATTTTCATTTTATTTTAAAAATTTTTCCATAGAGGGCTTCCCTGGTGGTGCAGTGTTTTTGTTTTCGTTTTTTTTAAAATATTTATTGATTAACAAATATTTATTGAGTGTATATGGTGTACTGCTATAAAGTGAATGTTTTTTTTTTTAATTTAAAGTATTTTATTTTTGGCTGCATTGGGTCTTTGTTGCTGCACGCGGGCTTTTCTCTAGTTGCAGTGAGCGGAGGCTACTGTTCCTTGTGATGTGTGGGCTTCTCATTGCAGTAGCTTCTCTTGTTGCAGAGCATGGGCTCTAGGTGTGCAGGCTTCAGTAGTTACTGCACGCGGGCTTAGTTGCTCCGCGGCATGTGGGATCTCCTGGGACCGGGGCTTGAACCCATGTCCCCTGTATTGGCAGGCGGATTCTTAACCACTGCGCTGCAACTACTGAGCCTGTGCTTGAGAGACCACGAGCCACAGCTACTGAGCTGGCATGCCACAACTACTGAAGCCCGTGTGCCTAGAGCCCGTGCTCCACAACAAGAGAAGCCACCGCAATGAGAAGCCCGCACACCACAACAAAGAGTAGCCCCTACTCGCTGCCCCGCACACCACAACAAAGAGTAGCCCCTACTCGCTGCAACTAGAGAAAGCCTGTGTGCAGTAACAAAGACCCAATGCAGCAATAAATAAATAAATAAATTTTATTTTTAAAAAAAGAAATTTATAAAAAAAATTTTCTTCTATAGAGAATTTTCTATAACAAACATATATTACTTTCATCATAAAAATGCTGAAAATAAGTTTTGTTACAAGAAAAAAGTCATTTATAATCTTACTATGCCAACATAATAACTGTTTTCATTTTTGCATATTATCTCCCAGTCTTCGTTCCCATAGTTGCATCATTTTACCTGATAGCAGTCATGGTGTACAAAATATGTTTTTTAAACTTTTTAAAATTATTATTTAAAAAAATAAAAAAATAAAAGTTATTATTTAAATATTATTGTTCATTGTAGAAAATTAATATAGATAGGCAAAAAGAGGGAAAAACAAACCTGTAATCCCACCACCAAAGAAAATCACTGTTAACTTGTTTTGTGTATAGCTAGCTTCCAGGCCTTTACACACTTGTGTATATATAATGTATACCAAGATTAGATCATACTTGCACATACCGTTTTTTAATGACTGTGTAATGGTTTATTGAATTTACCCTTACTTATTTAACCATTTCCCTATTATTGTGTCATTAGATTGTTTCCTTACCATTTTTAGATAATTCAACAATTAACATTTCATACATATAGCTTTTACTTTTTTATATAGGTATGTATGTATTTATTTATTTATTGGCTGTGTTGGGTCTTAGTTGCAGCACACGGGATCTTTCGTTGCGGTGTGTGGGCTTCTCTCCAGTTGTGGTGTGTGGGCTCCAGAGCATGGGGGCTCGGTAGTTGCGGCGCACAGGCTCTCTAGTTGTGGCACGCAGGCTCAACAGTTGCAGCACGTTGACTTAGTTGCCCCGTGGCATGTGGGACCTTAGTTCCCCGACCAGGGATCTGACCCATGTCCCCTGCATTGGAAGGTGGATTCTTGACCACTGGACCACCAGAGAAGTCCCATGCATATAGCTTTTACTTCTGTTGAATTGTTTCTCTAGCATCAGTTCGTGAGTGTGGAATTATTAGGCCAGTGGTTAAAAACAATTCTATAAAGTTGCTATCTATGTAACACATGGTCAAAAAATCAGAAGAGCTCATAATTAATAGCAACTTCCCTACCCACACTTCCCTTTTCTTCTCCACTCACTTTCCCCAAAACAACCACTTTTATCTGTTACAAAGGTATTTGTGGGTTTTGATATGTAATGTCACATTGCTTTCCAAAAGTTTGTACCCATCCTATGTGAACATACTAATTTCACTACAACTTTGTCAACTTTACATGTTATTTAAAAGTTGTTTTTGCCTATTTTCATTCATTCAGTAACCATTCCAGCATCTACTACAGGAGACAACTGAGGTTATGAAGAAGAATGATACAGCATCTGCTCTGATGCATCACAGGAAGCCAGATTGACAGGAGAAGCAAAACCCGAGAGTACAGTACAGTGTGATCAATGCAGTGGAAGCATGTGAAAGGGAAAGGGAAAGTTGAGAGGAAAAAGTAATCAATTTTGCAAGTTATGGGCCAGTGATGAGGGTGAAGAAAAGCTTTACAGTTCAAAGGACCTTTGAGGACTTCCCTGGTGGCGCAGTGGTTGAGAGTATGCCTGCCGATACAGGAGACATGGGTTTGTGCCCCGGTCCAGGAGGATCCCACGTGCCACGGAGCGGCTGGGCCCATGAGCCATGGCCACTGAGCCTGCGTGTCTGGAGCCTGTGCTCCACAACGGGAGAGGCCACAACAGTGAGAGGCCTGCGTACCACAAAAAAACAAAACAAACAAACAAACAAACAAACAAAAAAAAACCTTTGAGCTGAATTTGAATGGCTACTGAGGGGTTGGCAGGTGAGGTGGGGTGAGGATATTCTAGACAGATAGTACATATCCAAAAGCCAGAGCCTAGAATCAGCGTCAAATGTTTGCAGAGCTGCAAGTAGTCCAGCAGAATTGGAGCATTGGGCCTGTGGGGAGGGAAAGTGAGGGTAGGGGAAAGGCAAGGAAGGCAGAATAGATTATGAAACAGATCCCACAAGGGGTTGTAGACCAAGGTGAGGAATTTGGACTTTATCTTGATGGACAATGAAGAATGTGAAGGATGTGATTCGATTTGGTTTGGTTTTAAAGAGATTAACTCTGGGGCTTCCCTGGTGGCGCAGTGGTTGAGAATCCGCCTGCCGATGCAGGGGACGTGGGTTCGTGCCCCGGTCCGGGAGGATCCCACATGCCGCGGAGCGGCTGGGCCCGTGAGCCATGGCCGCTGAGCCTGCGCGTCCGGAGCCTGTGCTCCGCAACGGGAGAGGCCACAGCAGTGAGAGGCCCGCATACCACAAAAAAAAAAAAAAAAAAAAAAAAAAAAAAAGAGATTAACTCTGGCTTCATTCTAGTGAATGTGTTAGAGAAGAGGCCAGGCTGGAGGAAAGGGTACCTGTTACAAGGCAATTGCATTCGTTCAGGTGAGAAGTGTTGTGGACTTCAACTAGAGCAATGATATTTGGGTTGGAGTAGATGGCATAGATTTGGGAGATGTTTAGGAGGTAGACTCAACCATGCTTGGTGACTAATTTTTAGAGGGGCAAGAAATAAGGAGGCTTATAGGACTCAGTCAATAAATCTTTATAGTGTGCCTATTATGTGCCAGGCACTGTTCTAGACTCTGTGGATGTAGCAGTGAAAAACATGGAAATAAATCTCTGTTCTCATGGAATTTATACCTGAGTGGAAGAGACAATAAACAAGGAAACACAAACTGTGTTAGAAATAAGAAGGTGGTATATTAGTCATTGTGGCCAGGTCAGGGTGGCTGTGGACCTACTTTAGATAAGATAGACAGCAGAAGTCTCTAATGAGGAGATGACATTTTAACTAAGGCTTGAAGATGAGAAAGAGCTAGCCTTGCATTGAGCCACAGGAAAATCATCCTAGGTAGAGGGAACAGCAAGAACAACGGCTCTGAGGCAGAAAAGAGGTTGGTGTATTGGAGGAACTGAAGTGTTGCTAAAGCAACTCAGAATGTAATGACCAAAGGGGAGAGTGGAATTCTTCCAGGTTTTTGTCTTGGGCAGCTAGGGGTGGGGGTGGAGAATAATAGAGGAGTAACTTAAAAGAAGGAATAGGCTTTGGGTTGAGGTAGATAAGGAGTTGTGTCATGCTTGGTGATATGTCTGTAAGACATCCAAGTGGAGATGTTCAGGAAGTAATTGGAAATAATGGAGCTTAGGAGAGAGGCCATGTTGTTGTGTCATTAGCCTATGGGTGGCAGATGAAGTTATGGAAATGAGATCAGGGCCAAGGGCAGAACTCTGGGGAAAAGATCCAACATTTAACGGGTGACCAAAGGTAGGGGAGTCAGCAAGGTGATTGCAAAAGAACAGTCAGCAAGTGTGTAATCCAGAAGTTAGAGGGGGAAGAGAATGTGAGGAATGAATGAATAATCAGTCTTTCTCTTTCTTCTTTCTTTTTTCCTTCCTCCCTTCCTCCCTTCCTCCCTTCCTCCCTTCCTCCCTTCCTTCCTCCCTCCCTCCCTCCCTCCCTCCCTCCCTTCCTTCCTTCCTTCCTTCCTTCCTTCCTTTCTTTCTCTTTCCCATCAGAAGATGGTTTTTGGTTATTTTTTTGGCTATGAGGCTTGTGGGATCTTAGTTCCCCAACCAAGGATTGAACCCAGGCCCTTGGCAGTGAAAGCACAGAGTTCTAATCACTGGACCGCCAGGGAATTCCCAATAATCAGTATTTAAAATGCATCAGAGAAGTCAAGTAAGAACTGAAAAGTACCCATGATCATACTCTCTGACTCAGCAATTCAACCCCAGCTGTGAGCACTAGAAAGATTCTTGCAGAAATGTACCAGAAAGTATGTACAAGAGTTCAGGAGTGTTCATAGCAGCACTGATCTTAATAGCAAAAAGCTGGAAACAGTTCAAATGTCCTTCAGCAGGACATTTGGCTTAATGAATTGCAGTATCATCATAAAATGGAAAACTATACATTGGTGAAAATGAATATGTAAAGCTACAATATCAACATGGATAAATCCCACAAACACAATCTACAGAAAGGTCAAGTTCAGAAAAATTCATACGGTGTGATTCTATGTATGTTAAGTTCAAAAACACAGGTGAGAAAGAAATAAAGAAAAGCAGAATCCCTGCGGGCAGTTATATGTTGTGGGAAAGGAGAGGAATGCAATGCAGAAGGGCATACAGAGGGCTTCAGAAGCTCTGGTAATGTTCTGTTTCTGAAGCTGATTGGTGGGTTACATGAGTGTTCATTTTATTATTCTTTAAATCACACACATGTATGATTTTATTATTTATATGATTTAAATAATTAAATCATGAGTATGTATATATTGTTTTGTATTTGTGAAATGTTTCATAAAAATTTTTAGGCTAAGAAATAATGATTGGAAGGTGAGAAAGCTAGGCTGTGAAGGGAAGGAGAATAATAGTAATAACTAGAGGGAGAAATGGGATCATCAGAAGATTTTTTTTTTTTTTTTTTTTTTTTTTTTTTTTGCGGTACGCGGGCCTCTCACTGTTGTGGCCTCTCCCGTTGCGGAGCACAGGCTCCAGACGCGCAGCCTCAGCGGCCATGGCTCACGGGCCCAGCTGCTCCACGGCATGTGGGATCTTCCCAGACCGGGGAATGAACCTGTGTCCCCTGCCTCGGCAGGCGGACTCTCAACCACTGCGCCACCAGGGAAGCCCAGAAGATTTTTTTAATACTTGTAAGATATGAGCACATTTACAGGCTTCTTTCATTCATTCAACAAAAATTTGTTGATACCAGCTAGGTACAGGGTACTATGTTGGGCCTTGGAGTACAGAGATACATTTATTCAATTATGTAGTTACTGTTCATCTAAGAGCTAGAAATCATTAATTAATTTACTCATTCAACAAATATTTATTGAGCGAGTGAATACTCTGTGCCAGGCAGTGATCTAAGTGCTGGGAATACAGCACTGAACAAAATAAAACAAAATAAACTTTATATAGGAGGGGGACTTCCCTGGTGGTCCAGTGGCTGAGACTCTGCACTCCCAATGCAGGGGGGCCTGGGTTCGATTCCTGGTCAGGGAACTAGATCCCACATGCCACAGCTAAGACCCCGCATGCCACAACTAAGACCCAACACAGCCAAATAAAGAAATAATAAATAAATAAATAAATAAATAAAGTATGTGGGAGGATGTGCATAGGTTGTATGCAAATAAGGGACTTGAGCATCCAGGAATTTTGGTGTGTGTGTGTGGGTGTCCTGGAGCCAATCCCCCCGCCTCACTGAAGATATTGAGGGATGACTGTATATGAACGGTGGTGATAAGTACATGAGAAAACAAGTAAGGTAAGGGTATAGAGAGGGAGTTGGGGGGGTGAGTTATTAGACTGTTCAGGGAAGGCCTTTCTGAGAGGGTGACATTTGAGCAGAGAACTTAATGAAGTGAGGAAATAAATCATGTGGATATCTGGGGGAAGATCATTCCAGGCAGAGAGAACAGCAAGTACAAGGATGCCGAGACAGTTGAGGTGCTTGGCATGTTAGAGGAACAGCAAGGAGGCCATCATGTCTGCTGCAGCATAAACAAGGGGAGAGTGGAAGGCGATGAGGTCAGAGAGGTTTCCAGGTGCCAGATTATGTAACTCCTTGTGGCATAGGGAGCCATTAGAAGGTTTTAGGCTTGGAGTGACATGATTTTTATTTCTGTTTTTTAAGGGATCTCTTAGGCTTTGTGGTAAATACTAGGGGGCAATGGTGGAAGCAGAGAGACTAGTTAGTAGGCAATTGTATTAATCCAGGCAAGAGATGGTGGTGGCTTGGATGAGGTTGGTAGTAATGGAGATGGTGAGAAGTGGTTAAAAGTAGGGATGTATTCTGAAGGTAGAACCAACAGGATTTGCTGATGGATTGCATGTGAGGTATGAAATAAAGAGAGGAGTCAGGGATGACTCCCAAGCCTGAGAGACTAGAAGGCTGGAGATGCTATTTGGTGAAATGGAGAACATTGAGAGAAAAGAAGGTTTGAAGGGAAAAATAGAGTTCCGTTTTTGACATACTAGGTTGAGGTGCCATTTAGACAACCAAGTGGAGATGTTGAATAAGCACTTGGCTATATGAGTCTGGAGTTGAGGGGAGTGGTTGGGGCTAGAGATATGAATTTGGGAATCATCACTATGTAGATGGTGTTTAAAGCCACGGGATTAGGAGAGATGGCCTAAGAATTGAGTACAAAGAAGAGAAGAGATTAAAGGACTTAATCTTGAGGTTCTCCAACAAATACAGGGGCCAGGGAGATGCAGAGGACTCATTAAAGGAAGCCAAGAAGGAACAGACTGTGAAGTAAGAAGAAAATTAGGGGATGGGAGTACAGTTCCTAGAAGCCAAGTGAAAAGAATTTTAAAAAAGGAAGTCATCTAGAGATTATCCTACTAAGTAAAGTAGGTCAGACAGAGAAAGACAAATAGCATATGATATCTCTTATATGTAGAAGCTAAAAAAATGATGCAAATGAACTTATTTACAAAACAGAAATAGACTCACAGACATAGAAAACAACATTATGGTTACCAAAGGGGAAAGGGCGGGGAGGGATAAATTAGGAGTTTGGGATTAGCAGATACAAACTACTATATATAAAATAGATAAACACCAAGGGCCTACTGTATAGTACAGGGAACTATATTCAATATCTTGTAATAAACCATAATGGAAAAGAATAAGAAAAAGAACATATATATGTATATATATATATATATATATATATATATATATATATATATATCTGAATCACATTGCTGTATGCCAGAAACTAACACAACATTGTAAATCAACTATACTTCAGTAAGAAAAATAGTAAATCATGATCAGCTATATAAAATGCTGCTGAGAGTTCCAGCAGGATGATGCCTGAGAACTGAGGCAGAATGGATTTGACAAAATGAAGGTAATTGTGTTATTGACAAGAACAGTTTCTGTGGAGTGGTGGTAGTGAAAGCCTAGTTAAAGTTGGTTTAAGAGAAAATCGGTGGTGAGAAGTGGAGACAGTGAGTATGGATACTTAAGGAGTTTTGCTATTAAGGGGAGCAGAGAAAGGAGACAGTATCTCAAGGGGGATGTGAGGATCTAGAATTGTGTGTGTACGTGTGTGTGTGTTAGATGGGAGGTATATTTCTTTTTACACTTAATTATTGTGAATGTCTCTCTACACACACGCACCTCATTCTTTTTTAATTGACATTTTCATTGAGGTAAATGTAACAAATAACAGTGATCTCTTGCACATTTTGCCCAGTTTCTCCCAATGGTAACATTTTGCAAACCTATAGTATAGTATATCACAACCAGGATATTGACATTGATGCAACCCAGTAATCTTTTTCAGATTTCTCCAGTTTGCCTCATTATTTTTTTTAATAAATTTATTTATTTATTTATTTATTTATCTTTGGCTGCATTGGGTCTTTGTTGCTGCCCGCGGGCTTTCTCTAATTGTGGTGAGTGGGGGCTACTCTTCGTTGCGGTGCACGGGCTTCTCATTGCGGTGGCTTCTCTTGTTGCAGAGCACAGGCTCTAGGCACGCGGGCTCAGTAGTTGTGGCTCACAGGCTCCAGAGCACAGGCTCAGTAGTTATAGCACACAGGCTTAGTTGCTCCGTGGCATGTGGGATCTTCCCAGACCAGGGCTCTAACCCGTGCCCCCTGTGGGCAGATTCTTAACCACTGCGCCACCAGGGAAGCCCTGCCTCATAATTTTTTAACAACCTATTGATAGAAACTTTTTAAAAATATTTATTTATTTATTTATTTATTTGGCTACACCAGGTCTTAGTTGTGGCATGTGAACTCTTAGTTGCGGCATGCATGTGAGATCTAGTTCCCTGACCACGGATCAAACCCAGGCCCCCTGCATTGAGAGTGTGGAGTCTTAACCACTGGACTGCCAGGGAACTCCCTGGTAGACATCTAATTTTCCAGTTTTTTGCTCTTAGCAATGCTTGAGTTTCCTGGACTCTATTCTGTTCTGTTTAATCTTTCTGTTTATTTCTAGACCACTATAAAACTTTTAATTACTATGCATTTACTTATACCTGGTGGGTCAGATGGCCTTATTATTCATCCTTTAAAGTATTTTCTTTGGCTGCTGTGGAAGATAGATGGCCTCCAGTGATCCCCATCTCCTGGTATTCATGCCTTTGTATAGTCCCCTTCTCTTGAGTGTGGGCTGGACCTTGTGACTTAACAAATAGAATACAGCAAAGGTGATGGCAAAGGTAATGGGTCGTTGCTTCCAAGACTAAGTTACAAAAGACCATGACTTCCATCTTGCTGGCACTCTCTCGCTCTCTCTTGCTTGCTTGCTCTAAGGAAACCAGCTGCCATGTTGTGAGCTTCCTTGTGGAGGGGCCAAAATGGCAAGTAACTGAGACCCTCAGTGCAGCAGCCCACAAGGAACTGAATCCTGCTAACAACCACCGAGTGAATGTGAAAGTAGATCTTGAGATGGATGCAGTCCTGGCCGACACTTTGATTGAAGCCCTGTGAGAGACCCTGACCTGTAAAACTTAGGTAAGCAGTGCCAAGTTTCCTGACCCATAGGAGACAGTGAGATGATAAATGTATGGTTTGGGTTTTATTCTTTTCTATTTTTTTTCCTTTCTTTGTTTTATTTTTTAATAAATGTATGGTTTTGTTTTAACTTCTTAATTCGAGTTAACTGTAGATTCACAGACAGTTGTTATAAAAAAAATGTAATACAGAGATCCCAACACCCTTCACCCAGTTTCTCCCAGTGGAAACATCTTGCATAACTATAGTGCACTGCACAACCGGGAAACTGACATGGATACAATTCATAGACCTTATCATAGCACCAGCTTTCCATATGCTAACCTCTGTGTTTGTATGTGTGTCTTTAGTTCTGTGCAGTTTCATCACATGTGTAGATTTGTGCAACCACCACCACTGTCAAAAAGAGCAGTTCCATCTCAGGATGGCTCATACTACCCTTTTATTGCCCCTGAGCATAGAATTTTAGGTTAGCAGGGTTTTTTTTCTTTCAATACTTTAAAGATGTTGCTCAGCTGACTTCTGGTTTACATCGTTTCTCACGAGAAACCTGTTGTCATTTTTATCTTTATTCTTCTATACATAACATATCTTTTTTCTCTGCCCGCTTTTAAGATTTTTCTCTTTGTCACCGGTTGTAAACAATGTGATTATGATGTGCTGTGGCATGCGTGGGGTGTTTTTTGTGTTTTTGTTTTGTTTTGTTTTGTTTTGTTTTGGGGTACGCGGGCCTCTCACTGTTGTGGCTTCTCCCATTGTGGAGCACAGGCTCAGGACGCACAGGCTCAGCGGCCATGGCTCACGGACCCAGGTGCTCCACGGCATGTGGGATCTTCCCGGACCGGGGCACGAACCCGTGTCCCCTGCATCGGCAGGCAGACTCTCAACCACTGCGCCACCAGGGAAGCCCTGTGTGTTTTTTTAATTGTGGTTAACATACATACATAAAATGTGCCGTTTTAACCATTTTACGTGTACAATTTACTGGCATTAACTACATTCACAATGTTGTGCATACATCACCACTATTTCCAGTACCCTTTATCACCCTGAACAGAAACTTTGTACCCATTCAGCAATAACCCCTATTTCCTCCTTCCCCCTTCCCTGGTAACCTCTATTCTACTTTCTGTCTTTATGAATTTGACCACTCTGAATATCTCATATGACTGGAATCATACAGTATTTGTCCATTTGTGATTGGCTTCTTTCACTTGGCATAATGTCTTCAAGGTTCATCCATGTGTAGCATGTATGAGAACTGCATTCTTTTTTTTAAATAAAGTTATTTATTTTATTTATTTTTATTTTTGGCTGCATTGGGTCTTTGTTGCTGTGTGTGGGCTTTCTCTAGTTGCGGCGAGAGGGGACGCCTCTTGGTTGCAGTGCGCGGGCTCATTGCAGTGGCTTCTCTTGTTGCAGAGCATGGGCTCTGGGCTCATGGGCTTCAGTAGTTGTGGCATGCGGGCTTCAGTAGTTGTGGCTCGTGGGCTCTAGAGCGCAGGCTCAGTAGTTGTGGTGCACAGGCTTAGTTGCTCCACGGCATGTGGTATCTTCCCAGACCAGGGCTTGAACCCTGTCCCCTGTGTTGGCAGGCAGGTTCTTAACCACTGCGCCACCAGGGAAGCCTTTCATTCTTTTTTATGACTGAAAAATATTCCATTGTATGTATGTATCACATATTACTTACCCATTCATCTGTTGATGGACACTTGATTTGTTTCCACCTTTTGGCTATCATGAATAACACTGATATGATTTTGTGTACAAATATCTATTTGAGTCCCTGTTTTCAATTCATTTGGTTGAATACTTAGGTGTGGAATTGCTGGATTATATGGTAATTCTATGTTTAACTTTTTGAGGAACTGCCAAACTGTTTTCCACAGCAGTTGCACAATTTTGCATTCCCACCAGCAATGCATGAGGGTTCTAATTTCTCCACATTCTTGACCACACTTGTTAGTTTCTTTTTTTTTCTTTTGATAATAGCCTTCCTAATGGATGTGAAGTGGTATCTCATTGTCATTTAGATTTGCATTTCTCTCATGGGTAGTGCTATTGAGTATCATCTCATGTGCTTGTTGGCCATTTATATATCTTCTTTGGAGAAACGCCTATTCAAGTCCTTTACCCATTTTTGAATTTGTTGTTGTTGTTGTTGTCTTCTAATGGTTTTAGAGTTTAGGTCTTTGATCCATTTTGAGTTAATTTTTGTATATGGTGTAAGGTAATGGTCTAACTTCATTCTTTTCCATGTGGACATCCAGTTGTCCCAGCACCATTTTTTTAAAACCAAACCCAACATTTATTGAGAATAAAGGAAACCAGTTAGCATAGAGGCCCAATTTCAATTCATCAAACTTCAGCTGAGGATGAGGGATGGGGGGGAGGTGGGTGGCCAGCCCTGAAGTCACCCTCCCAGGGAAGAACCAGCTCTGGGAGGGAGCCAACACCATTTATTAATAAGATTGTCCTTTCCCTATGAATGGTCTTGGCATCCTTGTCAAAAGTCAACTGACCATATATATGAGGGTTTATTTTGGGGCTCTCTATTCTGTTCCACTGGTCCATGTCTGTCCTTATACCAGTACCACACTGTTTTGATTGCTAAAGCTTTGTAGTAAATTTTGAAACCGGGAAGTGTGAGACCTCCAGCTTTGTTCTTTTTCAAGGTTGTTTTGGCTCTTTGGGGGCCCCTTTAGGTTCCACATGAATTTTAAGATGGGTTTTTCTATTTCTGCAAAATATACAGATTAAATTGATCTGTAGATTGCCTTGGGTAGTATTGTCATCTTAACAATATTGGATGCCAGACATTGTGAATTTTACGTTATTGGGTGCTGGATATTTTTGTACTACTATAGATGTGCTTAAAGCTTTTTTTTCTGGGAAGTTGTTACTTGGAAACAGTTTGATCTTGTTGAGACTAGCTTTTCAGCTTTTTTTTTCTAAAGCCAGAATCAAAGCAGCCTTTTAGTCTCAGGCTAATTTCACTCTACTACTGAGGCAAAACCCTCCTCAGTATTTTACCCACTGTCTTGTGAATTATGAAGTTTTCCCGCTCAGGCTGTGGGAATGCAAACTATCTGGTCCCTGTGTGAGCTTTGAATCTTTTTTTAAATATATTTTTAAAAATATTTATTTATTTATTTAGGCTGTGCTGGGTCTTAGTTGCAGCATGCGGGCTCCTAGTTGTGGCATGCGGACTTCTTAGTTGCAACATGTGGACTACTCTTGCGGCATGTGGACTCTTAGTTGTAGCATGCACACGGGATCTAGTTCCCCGACGAGGGGTTGAACCTGGGCCCCCTGCATTGGGAGCGTGGAGTCCTACCCACTAGACCACCAGGGAAATCCAGAGCTTTGAATATTTTTCCCCTCCAGTCCTTTCAGGTGGTTCTTTCTCCAGCTTTAGGTAGTTTCTTTACATGTATTCACTAACCAGTACTCAGATGGAAGACTCAAGGCAAATCCTCTGCATATCTCCAGAGCTTTCTCTCTGTGCAGCCCTCTTCTCTCTAGTATTCTGTCCTGTGAGTTTTAGCTACCTTGGCCTTCCTGGACTCCCAACTCTGTCTTCTCAGTTCACAGAGGCTGCTAGGCTCTGCTTGGATTCCACCCCTCTGCACTGTGGCCTAGAAACTCTTCTGACAGTATGCTAGGGCACTCAGCTTGTTTGTTTCTCCTCTTTCTGTGATCATTATCATGTGCTACCTGATGTCCAGTGTCTGAAAACTATTGTTTAATAGAGTCTGTCCATTTGTTGTTGTTCTTTGGGTCAGGATGGTAAATTATTCCATCTTGGCCACAAGTGGAAGTCCCCTCTGGCTTTTTGTGAGACTGGGGTGTGAGATTTCAGAAGTCCTATTTTTCTGGGCAATGAAGAAGCCCAGGATGTGGCTCTGTGAGTGGAAGCTGAAATGGGATGGATATCAAAGTTCCTGGAGTAAAGGCAGAATAGGAACTGGAAGGCTGGATTGTTAAATGAGTCATTCATATGGATGCTCAACTGGCAAACTAGGTGGGGGTGGAACTGGTGTTACAGAAAGAAGGAGGAGGATGGCAAAGGGCCTGAAGGAATAAATTAACAGTGGTTTTGGAGAACCGTAAAGTATTTCTTCTAGCTGGAATATAAAGTACCCAAGAAGCCATGCCAGGAAATAAAGTAGACCAGTGACTATATTTGAAGGATGCTGTCTGTCATACTGAGGAATTTTTTTTTTTGGCTGTTCTGGGTCTTCGTTGCGGCACACAGGCTCTTCGTTACAGTTTGTGGGCTTCTCTAGTTGCGGCACTAGAATGCACGGGCTCAGTAGTTGTGGTATGTGGGATCTTAACATCAGGGAAACATTAGGGAAGTCCCCATACTAAGGAATTTGGATATTTTCTTGAAGGCAATTGAGAAAGTCAAGAAATTGGGAAAACAGGGTGTCAGATGGTCATCCAGATTAATTCTGGAGTCGTCTAGCTGATGACATGGGGTAGGAAAGAAAACTGATAGCTAGATTCAAACATTCTTACTGAATAAAGGAGGCTGGGATCATAGTTTTAAGGTTGTGTAGACAGTTACAAATCCAGATGCCACGAGTCTCAAAGGAACAGAAATGGTTTACCCACGAGTGGTGGACTTGGCAACAGGGAGCAAGGAGAAATCTTCCCTCATTCCCTCCACTCCTCCTCACCTTTGTGGTAGTCAGAGTGTGAGAGATGAAGCAGTCTCCTTCTGGAGAGGAGCGGGAAAGCAGGAGCCTCAGGAGAAAGCCACGATCAGTTAAGACAAGGGCTGGAAGGAAAAGCTCAGCAAAGAAAGCCAGTGCATAGGGCGGTTAGTTTCTCCTGGAACAGGAGCTCCAGAAGGCACAGTACAAAGGGCTCTGAGAAAAGCAAATGGCAAAAACAGGTTGCAGGTGTATGTGGAGGAAACAGAGCATCTGGGGCTCTAATACCAGTTTTCACCTCTTTTCCAGTCTTAGAAAGGTGGTGACACCTCCTCTGCTGTCATTCTTTTTTTTTTTTCTTTTGCTTTGGCTGCGTTGGGTCTTCATTGCTCCACGCAGGCTTTCTCTAGTTGGGGTGAGTGGGGGCTGCTCTTCGTTGCGGTGGCTTCTCTTGCTGCAGAACATGGGCTCTAGAGCGCAGGCTCAGTAGTTGTGGTGCACGGGCTTAGTTGCTCCGCGGTATGTGGGATCTTCCTGGACCAGGGCTCGAACCCCTATCCCCTGCACTGGCAGGCAGATTCTTAACCACTGCGCCACCAGAGAAGTCCTGTCATTCTCTTTTAATACCATTCTTAATGTGCCCCATTACAACCGATTTTCGTTTCACTTGAACATATTTCTAACGCTTACCTTGCTTTCTGTTTAAAATTCATGTGGTCAGATGGGCATGTCTCCAAGGAAATACTCTCTCGAACCTTCATGAAATGTGCTCTCTCTGTAGCAAACACCATGTTATTCTAATATCTTAAGCCTTGGTCCAAAAGCCCAAATTGCTTTCTCTGACACTGTCAACTCCTCCCCACTCTTCCCAGAGCCCTTCTTTCAGTTGGATGAAGAAATGGAAATGCCCCCTTTTGCTCCCAAGGTCTTCAGCTTTTGCCCAAGCATCATTGCAGAGAATTGCTTTGCAAGTGACTTGCCTCCTCTGAGAAGATAGAGTTCAGAAAGTTTGATAGATTCTATGACATACTCCAGATCCACAGTGGGAAGACAGCACCTCATACCCTTTCAACATTACTTGGCATACAATATTTAATTTTTGTATATATAATGTATAGTACAAGAATTAAAATCTCCAAAAATGTATGTGATAAAGAGTAAGTTTCCCTTCTTCCTCTATCCCCAATTCATTTGCTCTCCCTAGAGACAACTACAGTTATCAGTTTCTTGTATATTCTTCCGGAAAGATTCTATACATTTATCCACTTATATCCATATATTCCTTTTTAAAAACCACAAATTGTGGCATAATATGCCCACAGTTTTGCACCTTGCCTTTTTCACTTCACGCTATATCCTGAAGATCTTTCTAAGTCAGTCCATAGAGAGCTGCTCATTTTTTTTTTTTTGCTCATTGTTTTTGCAAATGTGTAGTATTGCACTGCTAGCTATACCAGAGTTTATTTAACCAGTTTCCCACTGGCAGACTTTTCGGCTACTTCCAACTTTTTGCTCTTGCAAACAATGTTTCAGTGAATATTTTTCTACATGTGTCATTTCAAACATATATTTATGAATATATGTAGAATAAATATATAGACTATATATAGAATAAGTAGATATAGAATGCATCTCTTAAAGTGGAATTTCTAGATCAGACTATGGCACTATCACTTTTGATTGGCCGTGAGGAGGCTTTTTCCAGTGATCTCTTGAACACTGTGGCAGCAAGCCATCCACTTCCACAGTCTCTGCTACTACTGCCAAGGGCAACTGTTTCCACTTCCTTTTGTTTCCACTTACAGAATCCTCCCTCTTCTTCTGTGGAGTATGTGATAAAACATCTTGTCTAGTGGGTCTGTGCAAAGCCTTCATGGAGAATGCTTCATATCTGTGGTGTAATGTGGCTGGTTCAACTTGTTTTTCTTTTTACATTTTTCTACTTATCATCATAACCTTGGTTATGGAAACCCTCTGCTGACCTGCTGACATGTTCCTTCTCCTTTTCCTCTTTTTCCTACACCCCTTTCTCCCCTCCCCCTTTCTCTCCCTCCTCCTTGTTCTCCTTTCCCTTCTTCTTTTTCTCTTCCACTTCTCCCTTCTTCCTCTTTCTCCTTTGTGATGTTTTTTTTTTTGGTTTTTTTGTTGTTTTGTTTTTGTGGTACACGGGCCTCTCACCGTCGTGGCCTCTCCCATCACGGAGCACAGGCTCCGGATGCACAGGCCCAGTGGCCATGGCTCACGGGCCCAGCCGCTCCACAGTATGTAGGATCCTCCCGGACCGGGGCATGAACCCATGTCCCCTGCATCACACGGCAGGCGGACTCTCAACCACTGTGCCACCAGGGAAGCCCTGTGATGGTTTTTGATGTGTCAAGTTGGCTAGGCTACAGTCCCCAGTTATTGAATCAAACTAATCTTGGTATCGCTGAGAAAGTATTTTGTAGATGTGATTGAAGTCCATAAGCAGTTAGCTTTAAGTAAGGGAGATTATCCTGGATAATCTGGGTGGGTCTGATTCAGTCAGTTCAAAGGCCTTAAACTGAGGCTTCCCTGATGAAGAAGAAATTCCTCCTGTGAACAGCAGCTCCAGCCTGTTCAGGAGTTCTGGCCTGCCCTTCTTGATGGACTGACCTACAGGTTTTGGACTTGCCTAACCAGCCCCCACAACTGTGTAAGCCTATTTCTTGCAAAAAATCTCTTAATATGTATCTTCTACTGCTTCTCTGGTTGAACTCTGACTGATACATCCTTCAAAGTATTTTCTCCATCCAGTCTGGGAAGTCCTCATTTCATTGACAAGTGTAGGGAGGCACTCCCAAAACTCGTTTATCTGTTCCTCAAGGGGGAAGATCGACTTCAGTAAATACTTACAGAGGGCCATCATTGCCTCTGATTGGAAGGAAACCATTCTTCAGGTCCCAGGAAAGGTTCCCAGTGTCAGGAACAGTGTGCTAGTGTTGTCAAGTGAACTGTTATTGGTTGATTGGTTGGTTGATGCCAGACTGCTGTTAATTGCATAAAAAGAAAGTAAAAATGATTGAACATAAAAGTGAGAGTGGGCAGAGTATAAAATATATATCTATATGTCCATGCTGACATAAATAAGCGATTGACTGAATAAATAGATAAACAAGTGGAAGAGAAGAGGCAAATCTCCCATGCAGAAGAATTTCAAATAACTTATGTAGGTACTCTGCCCTCAAGGAGGTGGAGCATTACTCTCTATTTCTTAAGATTGGGTATGCATAGTGACTTCCTTTCAAAGAGTACAATGTGCAAAGGGGGGAAAGGAGTAACTTTATAGTGGAGAAATCTGACAAATGCTACCTCAGTCAGGCAATCAAGTTCAAAATCAACAGTGAAAATAGTGTTGATATTATGTATCACAGCTATGATACAATGAAAATGGCACTTTACCTCTGTAGTCTTCTCCCCAAAACCTATAATCCTAGTCTAACCACGAGAAAAACATCAGAAAAATACCAGTTGAGGGACATTCTGCAAAATAGTTGACCAGCACTTCTCAGAACCATCAAGGTCATCAAAAACAAGAAAAGTCTGAGAAACTATCACGACCAAGAAGAGCCTAAGATAAGACATGATGACTAAATGTGATGTGGCATCCTGGATGGGATTCTGGAACAGAAAAAGGACATTAGGTAAAGACTAAGAAGTCTGGGGACTTCCCTGGTTGGCACAGTGGCTAAGAATCCGCCTGCCAATGCAGGGGACACAGGTTTGAGCCCTGGTCTGGGAAGATCCCACATGCTGCAGAGCACCTAAGCCCGTGCACCACAACTACTGAGCCTATGCTCTAGAGCCTGCAAGCCACAACTACTGAGCCCACGTGCTACAACTACTGAAGCCTGCGTGCCTAGAGCCCATGCTCCACAACAAGAGAAGCCACCACAATGAAAAGCCCGCCTGCTGCAACGAAGAGTAGCCCCTGCTTGCCGCCACAACTAGAGAAAGCCTGCGCGCAGCAATGAAGACCCAATGATGCCATAAATAAATAAATAAATAGATAAATAAACCAAAAAAAACCTAAGGAAGTCTGAATAAAGTGTGGACTTTGGTTAATGATGACATATCAATATTGGTCCATTAATTGTAACAAATGTATCACACTAATGTAGAATGTTAATAATAGGGATGGATGTGGGTATATGAGAACTCTCTGTACTATCATCTTAGTTTTTCTACAAATGTAAAACTGCTCTAAAAAGTAAAGTGTATCTCTGGAGACAATACAAATATCAGTGGTTGCCAGAGGTTCTGGGGAAGAAGGGAGAGAGGGTTGAATCGGTGGAGCACAGGGGGGTTTAGGGCAGTGAAACAATACTGTATGATACTGTAATGGTGGATGTGTCATATACATTTGTCAAAGCCCATAGAACATGCAACACAAAGAGTGAACCCTACTGTAAACTATAAACTATTAGATCTTATAACAATGTATCAATATTGGTTCATTAATTGTAACAAATGTATCACACTATTGCAGGATGTTCATAATTGGGAAAACTGCATGCAGGAGTAGGACTGGATGGGAGTGGAGAGGAGGGTGGGATGGGTATATGGAACTCTATGTAATATCTGCCTAATTATTCTGTAAACCTGAAACTGTACTAAAAAAACTGTCTACTAAAATAAATGAAGAAAGGACTTGACTAGACATCTCTCCAAAGAAGATACACAAATGGGCAACAAACACATTAAAAGATGTTCAACATCACTGGTCACTAGGGAAATGCAGCTCAAACCCACAATGAGATACAACTTTACACCCACTAAGATGGCTATACTTTTTTTAAAGGAAAATAACAAGTGCTGGTAAGAATGTGGGAAAATTGGAACCCTCATGCAGTGCTGGTGGGAATGTAAAATGGTGCAGCTACTATGGAAGACAGTTTGACAGTTCCTCAAAAAGCTTTTGAAATAGATTTACTGTATGATCCGCAATTCCACTCCTAGGTATATACTCAAAATAATTGAAAACAGGTATTTAAACCAAAACTTGTACACAATTGTTCATAGCAGCACTATTCACAGTAGCCAAAAAGTAGAAACAACTGAACTGTCCATCAATGGATGAACAGATAAATAAAATGTGATATAGCCATACAATTAAATTTTACTTAATCATAAAAAGGAATTAAGTACTGCTACATGGTACATGGATGAAGTTGAAAACATTATTCTATGTGAAAAAAGACAGGCATAAAAGGTCATATATTGTATGATTTCATTTTTATTAAATATCCAGAATAGATGAATCCATAGAGATGGAAAGAAGATTAGTGGTTTCCAGAGGCTGGAGGGTAGGGGGGGGCGGGAGGACCGGGAAGTGACAGCTTGATGGGTGTGGGGTTTCCCACTGGGATGATGAAAATGTTTTGGAACTAGATAGAGGTGATGGTTACACAACATTTTGAATATACTATATGCCACTGAGTTGTGCACTTTAAAGTGGTTAATTTTGTGTTATGTGAATTTTACCTAGATTTTTTAAATGAGGAATGTACAAAGTGCATAGAGAAAGGAACCACTAACTGCTTTAGGAGAAGTCTGAAGGGAGATGGGAAGGTTTAAAGCAATTTTCAAAGAAGTGTTGTTTGAATTGAATTAAGTCAATCAATTTATGAATCAGCTATCAAACATTTGTGTGCATGCAAATGCCAAGCACTAAGGTAGGCATTGAGGATGTGTGTGTGTGTGTGTATCAATTACAGTGCCTTGTCATAAATGCAGTGATAGATGTGTGCACAAGGTATTATGGAAACAAGGATGAGACCACCTATCACACCCTTGGCATATTTGAAAGGATAGGCAGGCAGGTAGTTGCCAAGTGAAGAGGGGGAAACAAAATCATTTTAGAGAGAACAGCACAAGCAAAGGCATGGAACCAAGAGATAGAAGGTGTGTGTGTGTGTGTGTGTGTGTGTGTGTGTGTGTGTGTACACACATGCATGCCTGGGGAGTAATTACAAGTGGTTCCGTGTTGTAATAGCAACATTTTTCAAAATAGGAAGTGGCAGGTAATGAAATTTAAAGCAAGAGAATGACAGCCAACCTTATGTTTTAGATACCAGCCTTCACTCTATTTACAGTGTGGAGGCTGGGATTTGAAGGGGATGAGACTGGAGGCAGGCAGACTAGTAGGAGGCTGTTGCCATAGTCTGGATGAAATATTACCAGGGCCTGAGCCAGAGAAGAGGTAACTGGGATAAAGAGGAAGGGTCAGAATCAAGAAGTGCTTAGTAGATAAAATTAACAAGACTCGAGGATTGAGTGGATGTTGGTGGTAAGGGAGAGTCAAGAACGACACCAGACTTCTGTTTTGTGTGATGGGGTGTGTATTTGTCAGAGATATCAGTTGATAGCAATAGAGGCTGACTCCAGTTGACTAAACAGAAAAGTCATTTTTTACAAAAGGGTATTGAGGGACTTCCCTGGTGGTGCAGTGGTTAGGAATCCCCCTGCAAATGCAGGAGACACGGGTTCGAGCCCTAGTCCGGGAAGATCCCACGTGCTGCAGAGTAGCTGAGCCTGTGCGCCACCATTACTGAGCCTGCGCTCTAGCGCCCGTGTGCCACAACTACTGAGCCTGTGTAGTTGAAGCCCGCGCGCCTGGAGCCCCCGCGCCTGGAGCCCGTGCTCCACAACAGGAGCGACAACTGCAATGAGGAGCCGGCACACCACGGCAAAGAGTAGCCCCTCGTCGCAACTGGAGAAAGCCGGCACGCAGCAACAAAGACCAAATGCAGCCAAAAATAAAATAAATAAATTTACATAAAAAGAAGAAAAGGGTATTGAGGAGCTGCCACAATTGTTGGGAAGGCTGGAGAAAGACCTTGAAAGCTGTTTCCGGGAACAATGCCCCAAACCCTTGCAGAAGCGGCCGGATATTACAGGTGCCCCCAACCAGAGCCCAAGAGGAAACTGCTACCGCTGCTGCTGCAAGAAGTCAACCTTGAAAACACTGGGAATTCCCTGATAGCAAAAAATGGAAGCTCTGCGTAGAGCTGGTTTCCTCATGGTGCTCAGTTCCGAATCAGTCTCATGCAGGTGTGTCTGAGTGGAGGAGCCTAAGTACTGGGACCATGTTCGAGCTACGAGGGAGGCCGGCAGATAGTTCTGACTCTTACACGAGGGGGGCGGAGCTCATAACGTGGAAAATCTTCCATGTATAGAAAGGTTATTCCAATAATGAGGGCAGCCGCAAGTATGACCCAGATGGTGCTGCTGCCAACTGACGTAGAGGATACAAGAGTTCGGGGGAAGGGTGATGAGTTCCATTTCGAACATGTGGGGTTAGAACACTCACATATAGATGTCTGGAAGGTGGTGGGATATTTGAAGGTCCTAGCGTAGAGGTAGCAGTTAAAACAACAAGAGGAGGTGGGATGGTCCAGGGAGAGCATGTAGAGTGAGATCAGAAGACAGAAGGTAGAATCCTGGTGTGGAAAATAAAACTTCGCTGAATTTCTCAGCGCTCCTGTAAAAACCCCAGCCACCTGGGACACGGGGATGTACACAATATAAAGATGGAGAATGTTTGCTTTCACTTCCCCTGCATTTCACTTTTCACATACCATGAGGATATCTCCAGTCATTTGTCTAGCTCAATGCTCTGATCCAAAGGGATAATAAAACTTCTTATCTCTCCAAGAGCTCCAAATGGTTACAGCCGAGACCAGGTCCCCAGGTGAAGCGCCCGAGATTCCAGGAAGACTGAGCACTATTTCCCTAAGTATTAACACTTCAAAAGGGATAAAGCCCAGACTTTGGAGACATCTCTAGGCTGTAAAAGCTGGAGACACAGGATTTATCTGGCTCTTGGAAGGACATGTTAACATTACAAAAGGTTGGTGTAAGAACCGGGATCCTTTCCAGCCCCTCTCCGAGGAGCAAAACTTTTTCTCTCTCCTTTCGGAGGGGAGCAGGATGGCTGTCTCCCAGATATAAATGGAGAAAAGCCACTGTTCTCTATCTCTCATCTTTGGGGTAAAACTCTCCACTCACATAGAAAGTTTCCATCAGTTCTCACCCTGTCACCTGTGGGTCTGGGTGTGGGGGACCAACATGGCGATATTACTCTGGCTGTTGATCTGGTTGTGAGTATTAATTTTTTAAAAAACCTCTTTTCCCTGAGCCAGGTGTCTCATGTTTCTTTAGTATCCATACATATAATGTACATAACTGTGAAAGTGGGGTAACATCTCAGACCCCTTTCAGCTCTTGACAAAACATTGGGAAACATGAACATTTAAATGGTGGAAGGAGGAAGAGATTTTAAAAAGAGAGAACAGGGGACTTCCCTGGTGTTCCAGTGATTCAGACTCCACGCTTCCACTGCAGGGGGCACGGGTTTGATCCCTGGTTGGGGAACTAAGATCCCGCGTGCCAGGCAGTGTGGCCAAAAATTTTAAAAAATAAAAAGAACAAATGAAATAATGCCATTTGCAGAAATATGGATGGACCTAGAGATGATTATACTAAGTGAGGTTAGAGAAAGACAAATATCATATGATATCACTTATAGGTAGAACCTTAAAAATGATACAAATGAACAACTTATTTACAAAAGAGAAATAGACTCACAGACACAGAAAACAAATTTATGGTCACCAAAAGGGAAAGGAGGGGGGAATAAATTAGGAGTTTGAGATTAACAGATACACACTACTATATATAAAATAAACAATGAGGACTTACTGTATAGCACATGGCAATATATTTAATATCTTGTAATAATCTGTAATGGAAAAGAATCTAAAAAAGAACATGTATATATATGTATGTATAACTGAATCACTTTGCTGTACACCTGAAACTATCACAACACTAACTCAACTGTACTTCAAAAAAAATGTAAATAAAAGAAAATGCATGAAAATAAAATGAAAATTACCTACAAAAACACCAAGGACCGACTGTATAGCACAGGGAACTACACTCAATATTTTTTACTAGCCTATAAGGGAAAAGAATCTGAAAAGGAATATATATATATATATATATATATATATATATATATATACATATATTTATACTTATAACTGAATCACTGTGCTGTATGCTTGAAACTAACATGATATTTGTAAATCAACTATACTTCAATTTAAAAGTAAAAATAAAAATAAATTTAAAATTTAAGCAAAGAAAGAGAACAAATAAAATTGCCTACAAAAATATAAAATAAAAAGAACAAACAGGAACGCTCAGAGAGGGACTTCCTTGGTGGCACAGTGGTTAAGAATCCGCCTGCCAATGCAGGAGACATGGGTTCGAGCCCTGGTCCGGGAAGATCCCACATGCTGCGGAGCAACTAAGACCGTGCGCCACAACTACTGAGCCTGCGCTCTAGAGCCCATGCGCCACAACTACTGAAGCCCGTGTGCCACAGCTACTGAAGCCCACATGCCTAGAAGCCCATGCTCCACAACAAGAGAAGCCACCGCAATAAGCTCGTGCACTGCAATGAAGAGTAGCCCCCTGCTCGCCACAACTAGAGAAAGTGCTCATGCAGCAATGAAGACCAACACAGCCAAAAAATTAATTAATTAAAATAAATTAATTAATAACAGTAAACTGATTTTTTTAAAAAAGAGGAAAAAAGGAATGCTCAAAGAAGTACAGAATAACCAGGAAACGGAATGAATTCAATGTGATGGAAACCTAGGAACAGGAACGTTTCAAGGGGGTGGCAATTATCTGCAGTGTCAAATGCAGAGGGGAGTCTGGGAGTTCCCTGGTGGTGCAGTGGGTAAGACTCCACACTCCCAATTCAGGGGGCCCAGGTTCAATCCTTGGTCAGGGAACTAGATCCCACATGCACGCTGCAACTAAGAGTTCGCATGCCAAACTAAGGAGCCCACGTGCTGCAACTGAGGAGCCAGCAAGCCACAACTGAGGAGCCAGAGAGCCGCAAATAAGGAGCCCCCGTGCGGCAACTAAGACCCGGTGCAACCTAATAAATAAGTATTTTTAAAAATGCATAGGGGGCTTCCCTGGTGGTGCAGTGGTTAAGAATCCACCTGCCAATGCAGGGGATATGGGTTTGAGCCCTGGTCCAGGAAGACCCCACATGCCGCGGAGCAACTAAGCCCATGCGCCACAACTACTGAGCCTGTGCTCTAGAGCCAATGAGCCACAATTACTGAGCCTGCTTGCTGCAACTACTGAAGCCCGTGCACCTAGAGCCCGTGCTCCGCAACAAGAGAAGCCACCACAATGAACAGCCCATGCACCACAACGAAGAGTAGCCCCCACTCGCCACAACTAGAGAAAGCCCATGCACAGCAACGAAGACCCAACACAGCCAAAAATAAATAAATAAAATAAATAAAAAAATTTTTTTAAAATGCATAGGGAAGTCCAATAACATCAAGACCAAAAAGCTTTGGCAGTTTGGAAGTCACTGGTGACTTTTGCCAAAAGAAATTTCAATGGAAATATTTTTCAGTAGTTTGAGGCATGAATGGATTTGAGGAAGTAGAGGCAACAAACATAGACTACTACTATTTGGAGAAGCTTAAGCTGAGAAAGTAAGGAGAGAAACTGGCACCTGATGAAGATTCAGGGTCAAGAGAGAGGTTTTCGTTTTGTTTTGTTTTCTGTTTCTTTAAACAGGAGAGACCAAAGCATGTTTAAGCAGAAGAGGCACCACAGATTGGAATCAAAGAGATAAGCGTTAACTGATGGAGCAAGTTTCTAAAGGAGATGATTGAAAAAGATGGCACATAGAGCCCAAGTGGATGGGTGGATCTTGAACAGGAAGATGGAATGGAGACAAGGATGAGTGTGAATGTAGCTTTGTTTGTAGAAGAGATTAGACACCTGGTGGAAACAACCAGGTGAAGGAGGGGAGAAGGGTGGTTGGTAGTACTAACACCGGGTGAGAGGTTTGTGGGGCTGATTTGGCAGGCAGGAACACAAAGGGAATTGAGGCTGCTGGTGAGAGAGTAGTTCTGGTGATCAAGCATGGCATTAAGAAAGGTTGGGAAGGGAAGGAAAAGAAGCCAGGAAGGGCTAGGAGACTGGGAGAAAATGGAGGGCTCAAAGGACTGAAGGGGTCCATATGAGGTAAAAGAACCAGTGTCCTGTGAGGCCCTTACTCCCGAGGAAGCAGGTAGGAGAGGAGCTTGTCTCAAAATGGAATACCGAAGGGTTCAATGTTAGAGATAAGCAATTCCTCAGTAAAGTTCAAGATGTGGTACTTTGAGTGCAGGTGGCTGAAATGGAATGAAGAAGGTAATTGAGAGAGTCATGGGACCCAGAAGTTGCTGGTTGTGTCATCTCCATGGACAATGAGATCCCCTAGTATGAGCACCAGGAATTAGGGTGGAGTGGGAAGTCATGGGCTGGGTGCCAGTATCCTTACTTAAGGAGGGAGGAGTGAAGGATATATAAGAATTTTCTAGGCAGACTGGGATGGAGGGATGACCATTCAAGATAGAACAGATTGGGGAAAGGCATGGTTGGATGTGTGAAACAGCCTGATCTTTTCAGGGAACTGAAACCAATATGAGTGTGAGCACAGGGATGTGCCAGCAGATGAGGCTGGATTAGCAGGTGGAACTGACATCGGAGGCACAGCCACTTAGAGGTCTTAAGCAGAGCATAGACATCGTTCTGATTTGTATTTTAGATTTTCTAAGGTTAACTGTGGAAAACTACAGTCAGGTAGGGTTAGAAACCACTTAGAGGGCTCTCGCAGTTGCCTGGGCCAATACCAGGGAAGTGGCACTGGCAGAGGAGGTGGAAGATGAATTCCAGAGCTATTTTGATATCACACGTGTTTTTGCAGCTCTATACCGTTTCACCTATTTTCAGCATATGCAGTATGAAGCCTGGTAGCTTTATCCTTTCACTTATGTTTTTATGGCCCAGCTCTTCACCCCAGAAGCAGCTGTCAGAACCTTTGAGAATGGGATCCTTATCAGTTATATCTCCACTTTGCCCACTGGATAGGGCAGGGGATGCACTTATCAAAGGCTTTTGGTCTCAGCTAATTTACTTGTCTTTACTTGCTTTTTTCCCCCTCTACCAAATTCTTCAGTTAGTCTGAGGCAAGAGTTTGATATCTTGAATATTATGGGATCAGGCTGTTTCACTCTTTTTCAGTGCTCTATTGCCTGGAGCACACATATGGCAAATTGGAAGGGCTAGTACGGTATACGAGAGTTGAACTCAGTATGTGAAGCTGGCTGACAGGCCCTAGTTAGTATTCTGCCTCCTTTTCAGGGTTACTCTGCCATTTGTGGTAGGCAGAATTCTAACATGGCCCCTGGTAGGCAGAATTCTAACATGGCCCCCAGGATTCCTGCCCACCTGGTGAATACACACCTTCTCCCAGTTCTTTACTCAAAAACTAATCTAGGTGCTGCTGTGAAGGGATTGTGCAGATGTAATTCAGATCCCAAATCAGCTACCTTTAAAAAATAGAGATTATCCTAAGGGAGCTGACCTAAACAGCTGGGCTCTTAAAAGGGATTGGGCTCTTCAGTCACAAAAAGACAAATGCTGTATGATTTCACTCATATCTAAAGTAGTCAAGGGCTTCCCTGGTGACGCAGTGGTTAAGGATCCACCTGCTAATTCAGGGGACACGGGTTTGAACCCTGGTCTGGGAAGATCCCACATGCTGTGGGGCGGCTGGGCCTGTGCACTGTAACTACTGAGCCTGTGCCCTGGAGGCCAGGAGCCACAACTACTGAAGCCCATGTGCCTAGAGCCCATACACCGCAACAGGAGAAGCCACCACAATGAGAAGCCCACACACCACAACGAAGAGTAGCCCTTGCTCACCACAACTAGAGAAAGCATGTGCACAGCAACAAAGACCCAACACAGCCAAAAATAAAATAAAATAATAAATAAATAAATTTATTTTAAAAAATAGTCAAATTCATAGAGACAGAAAGTAAAATGGTGGTTACCAGGGGCTGTGGGAGGGGGAAATGGGGAGTTGTTTAATGAATCTAGAGTTTCAATGTTTTTTAACATTAATTAATTTATTTATTTATAAATTTGGCTGTGTTGGGTCTTCATTGCTGCTCATGGGCTTTCTCTAGTTGTGGTGAGTGGGGCTACTCTTTGTTGTGGCTCATTGCGGTGGCGTCTCTTATTGCGGAGCACAGGCTCTAGGCACACGGGCTTCAGCAGTTGTGGCATGTGGGCTCAATAGTTGTGGCTCACGGGATCTAGGACGCAGGCTCAGTAGTTGTGGCGCATGGACTTAGTTGCTCTGCGGCATGTGGGATCTTCCCAGACCAGGGCTCGAACCTGTGTCACCTGCATTGCCAGGTGGATTCTTAACCACTGCGCCACCAGGGAAGTCCCTAGAGTTTCAGTTTTGCAAGATGAAAAAGTTCTGGAGATCTGTTGCACAACAGTGTGAATATACTTAACAGTACCAAACCGTACACTTAAAATGGTTAAGATGGTACATTTTATGTTATTTTTTATCACAATTTTTAAAAAGTGGGAGGGACTGGGCTCTTTCTGGTGAGATTCAAAGTGTGAGAGGAATTTGACACAAGGGAGATTCTCCGTCACTGACTTTATAGATGGAGGGGGCCATGTGGCAAGTAATGTGGGTTGCCTCTATGAGCTGAGAGTGGCCTCCAGCTGACTGACATCAAAGATGTGGGAATCTCAGTCCTATGACCATGAGGAACTAAATTCTGCCACAACCACATGAGTTTGGAAGAGTATCCTAAGCCTCAGGTGAGTCTGCAGCCTGACGCCTTCATTTCAGCTGGTGAGACCCTGAGCAGAGGACCCAGGTAACCTGTGCCTGGATTTCTGGTCCATGGAAACGGTGAGAAAATAAAAGTGTGTGGGGGGGTATGTGTTTTTAAATGAAAATTTTATTTATACACTGTATATAGAAGTAGATACATAAATTCTTGTACAATTTATTTCCAGAAATATGCAGGACATTGTTATTATTTGTTTACAAACCAAACCACATATTACAATCAGTGGACTTGGGATGATTCAAGTGAACTTCTAAGTACAAATGGTTTTACATACCTAATTGAAACGTACAGAAAAAGTATAAACTACAGCAGTCTGGATTGCAAGTATTAATCTCATGACACTCCAACATGACTATAAAATTTCTAACCCAACATATATACTTATCACAAATTCTATAAGAATTTTTCATCATGTCTAGATGTAGAGTTTGTAACACTTTCCAGAAACAGCAACTAAACATTTTGCCATGTCATGATTGATTAATGAAAAGGATGATTATAAAAAAAACTTTCTTTACGGGATTAAAAAAGTATTAAAAGAAACTAAATTTTTGATTACTAGTTTACCAACACTTTATTTTAGAAATATAAAGTTATTTATGGAACTGTGGCAATTGGTCCTTATTAGACTATTCAACAAAACTGTCTATTGCTGATAGTATGATTTCATTTTCAAATTAAGAATTCACATTTGAAAAACAAGGACTTACTGTATAGCACAGGGAACTATATTCGATATCTTGTAATAACCTATAATGGGAAAGAATCTGAAAAAGAATATATATATGTATATATATGTATAACTGAATCATTTTGCTGTACAGCTGAAACTAACTAACACAACATTGTAAATCAACTATACTTCAATTAAAAAAAAAAAGAATTCAGGGAGTCCCCTGATGGCCTAGTGGTTAGGATTCTGGGCTTTCATTGACGAGGGCCTGCGTTCAATCCCTGGTCAGGAAACTGAGATCCTGCAAGCCACCTGGTAAGGCCAATAAAGAAAAAAAATTCACATTTGATGAAAAGCCATTTTGATTTAAATATATATAATAGGTATTTTGAATCATGCATAAAGCAATATCTCTCACATGAAATGTAAATAATTAAAATCATAATTTCTGAAGGCATTTTAAACAAAATGTTTAGACTTACAGCTTTAGCAGAGACATTGCACATAAGCTATTTAAGATTTTAGTAACTTTTATCTTTTTATCCAGTTTTGAATGCTGGCTCAAATTATAATGTATACTGTTTTTTTGTTTGTTTGGCCATGTGGCTTTTGGCACATGATTTTCTTTAAGAGCAAGATGGTTGCCCTGTGTAGCTGGTTTCCTTAAAACCTAATTTTTAGTTCTATGATGATTTCCTGCAATAAATATTTTGACCTTCCACATTTTCAGATTATGGCTCCAAGTAGAAAGAGAACAGTTTTTCTTAGATTGAGAGACAGAATCAGGAACACACAGAAAATTTCCAAATTCTTTCTATAGCTTTCTTATTATTTGTAAAAATTCATAGTAGAGTCCTAATAAGCCTGACAATAGTTCTGGCCTTCATCACGTTTTGTGATGAAACATTTGACAAAAACCACTTTGATCCATTTAGTATGGCAAATGGACACAGCTTTCCTGTTTTCCTTTTTTTGACTTGAGCTCAGATTTTTAGAAGCACGTATTTTAAAAATCAAGTACAGGTTTTTCCAAATGTCATTTAAGTTACCATTTAATAGAATCCAAAAATATGATCAAAATTATTTGGGCCAAACTAGGGGTTAAAGTTTTATCTCTCTTTTTTCCCTTCCATTTTTTTTTCTTGGCTGCGCCCTGCACAGCTTGTGGGATCTTAGTTCCCCAACCAGGGATTGAATCTGGGCCCTCGGCAGTGAGAGTGCAGTGTCCCAACCACTGGACCTCCAGGGAATTCCCTACCTTCCATTTTTGACTAGACTCTTTGAGTATCATATAAAATTAACCTTTCACATTAGGTTGTGCTACCTATGTCTAATGGCTCTTTATATACAAAAATAGGAAATATTGCAATACCTCCTTCTTTCTGTTTATACATTTTAATTTTGGGCAAATACTTTAATTTTTATTGATATAGAATCAGAACTTAATTTCAGACTGCATTATAACAGGGCATATTTCTTTAAGGTATTTTATAATATGGCTACACAAAGGCACATTAAAATTGTCTTTCTGAATAGAACAGTATTAACATTTGCCCTGTAAAATGACACAAAATAAAATTTTTAAACATTTAAACAAACAAACCATTTAAAAAATGGGCAGAAGACCTGAATAGACATTTTTCCAAAGAAGACAAACGGATGGCTAACAGGCACATGAAAAGACGCTCAACATCGTTAATCATCAGGGAAATGCAAATTAAAACCACAATGAGATATCACCTCACACCTGTCAGGATGGCTGTCATCAAAAAGAACACAAATAAATGTTGGCAAGGATGTGGAGAAAAGGGAATGTTACACTGTTGGTGGGAATGTAAATTGGTGAAGCCACTGTGGAAAATAGTATGGAGGTTTCTCAAAAAACTAAAAACAGAAATACTATATGATCCAGCAATTCCAATCCTGGGTAGATATCTGAGGACAATGAAAACACCAATTCAAAAAGATACATGCACCCAATGTTCATAGCAGCACTATTTACAATTGCCAAGATATGGAAGCAATCTAAGTGTCCATCTACAGAGGAATGGATAAAGAAGATGTGGTATATTCAAAATGTTTATTGCAGCTCTATTTACGATAGCCAGGACATGGAAGCAACCTAAGTGTCCATCAACAGATGAATGGATAAGGAAGATGTGGCACATATATACAATGGAATATTACTCAGCCATAAAAAGAAATGAAACCGAGTTATTTGTAATGAGGTGGATAGACCTGGAATCTGTCATACAGAGTGAAGTAAGTCAGAAGGATAAAAACAAATACCATATGCTAACACATATATATGGAATCTAAAAAAAAAAAAAAAGTCATGAAGAGATTAGTGGTAGGATGGGAATAAAACACAGACCTACTAGAGCATGGACTTGAGGATATGGGGAGGGGGAAGGGTAAGCTGTGACGATGTGAGAGAGTGGCAGGGACATATACACACTACCAAATGTAAATTAGATAGCTAGTGGGAAGCTACAGCATAGCACAGGGAGTTCACCTCTGTACTTAGTGACCACCTAGAGGGGTGGGATAGGGAGGGTGGGAGGGAGGGTGACAAAAGAGGGAAGAGTTATGGGAACATATGTATATGTATAACTGATTCACTTTGTTGTAAAAGAGAAACTAACACACTATTGTAAAACAGTTATACTCAAATAAAGATGTTAAAAAAAAAAAAAGAAGATGTGGTATATAGATATACAATGGAATACTACTCAGCCATAAAAAAAGAATGAAATTTTGCTGTTTGTGACAACATGGATGGACCTGGAGGCTATTATGCTTTGTGAAATAAGTCAGAGATAGAAAGACAAATACTGCATGTTATCATTTATATGTGAGATCTTAAAAATAAAACAAATAAATGAACATAACAAAACAGACTCACATATATAGAGAACAAACTAGTGGTTACTACTGGGGAGAGGGACGGGGGAGAGGCAAGATACAGGTGGGGGATTAAGAGGTACAAAGTACTGTGTATAAAATAAGCTACAAGGATATATTGTACAGCAAGAGAATATAGCCAATATTTTATAATAACTATAAATGGAATGTAACTTTTAAAAATTGTGCATCACTATATTGTACACCTGAAACCCTATATAATATTGTACATCAACTATACCTCAATAAAAATAGTAAAATAAAATAAAAATAGAAGCTCACTGGGTGAAAATTTTTTAAAGTTTTAAAACATTTAGATGAAAATCAGAATAATCTGAACTTGACACTGAATAGTTAGATCTTATACACATAGTATCACATGAGGAAAACATGGGGAACAAGCTACGCACACGTGATAAAATGGGTTTCAGGGCAGTCCAAAGACCTCTGTGCACCATGGTTTCACACAAAGCACTTGTAAATGTTTCTAGAAACATGGAACAGTCATTTCAACAGTTATTATTAATATACAGTGGCTCTCTGACAATACCTGCCATCTAATATAGATGCACAAGACTTTTAACTCACCTAGATATATTTTAAATTGTTTAAAAATAAATAACTTTGCAAAAGAGTAGTTTAAATGTATTACATTAATTTTATAACAAGCTTACAACTCTGTAGTAATTCTAAATCCAAATAGCTTATAGTGAACACAAATGATATTATTACAATATTCTCCATATTCTCCATCTTCTTATTAGGTGAAAACATATCAGAAAATGAGAGTAGTCTCCACAAGGTAAGATCAACATCAGCCAGAATTCAGTACTTTTTCCCCTTTAAGTCAAAAGAAATAGTGCCATGATATTATGGCTTTGTGCCTTTTCTTGGTAATACCTCAATTCTGACCCTAAAAAACAAATAGAGAAAAAAGTGGGGATACAGTTACGTTTGAATGACAAAGCCATTAAGTTTGACTTACTTAGGACTTTTACCTTTGTGTTTAAATGAGGGTAGGGAAAACTAAGTGACAAAGGAAGAAACATCTCGAATTACAGGTTTCATCTTAGATAGAAAGAGTTTTCTTGTGTAACTGGAAACACCTCTGGTCAGGGCAATCTCAAAACACTACATTACAGCATTGTGCAATGAATAAACACTCTGCATTTCAAAATAACTAAAAAATATTAGGGATAACCACCCCCATGACTACTGAATCAGACATAAAATGCTGAACTAATGATTCCAAATTACTCAAGACTTAGCTAAATTTAAAATAAACAAATAAAAAACTTTAAAAAATGGCAGTACATATGGTAGGCAATAAGACTTCCATATATCTGATATGGTTTAATATTTTTCTCACATAATGCTTCACAATTTCCACATTTTTTTCCAGCTAGAGTCTTTGGTGGGGGCAGGGGTCAAATCTAGCACATTTTACTAGTGACTACATTAAAGAAAAATATAAATCCAACTGCAGAACAATGTTTTCTTTTTATCTAAGTCAACTCAAAACCTAATGTAAATTTGAATGTTGCAAGAGAATCCACCAATCCATTTATGCAAATTAGTGGTACAGTCAAGTTCTACCCAAGAAAATGTGACTAAACTGAAGAAATTGAGGTAAAGCATTTGCCAGAGGAAAGTATAGATGCAGAAAATTGCTATCATAGGAATCTAAGTTCATGTAATATTTCTTTAATAACAGTTCTAGTTCCATAGGTCTTTATATATTATGCCAATTTGTATCAGAGTTTAAAGGCAGAAAAGGCAACAATTTCTAAATTGGTGGGCTACGTTTCTTCAAGATTTTTAAATGTAAGGCCATTTTCTTTTAACATCTTTATTGGAGTATAATTGCTTTACAATGGTGTTTTAGTTTATGCTGTATAACAAAGTGAATCAGCTATACGTATACATATATCCCCATATCCCCTCCCTCTTGCATCTCCCTCCCACCCTCCCTACCCCACCCCTCTAGGTGGTCACAAAGCATCGAGCTGATCTCCCCCTGTGCTATGGGGCTGCTTCCCACTAGCTATCTGTTTTACATTTGGTAGTGTATATATGTCCATGCCACTCTCTCACTTCATCCCAGCTTCCCCTTCCCCTTCCCCGTGTCCTCAAGTCCATTCTCTACGTCTGCATCTTTATTCCTGTCCTGCCCCTAGGTTCTTCAGAACCATTTTTTTTTTAGATCCATATATATGTGTTAGCATACGGTATTTGTTTTTCTCTTTCTTACTTACTTCACGCTGTATGACAGACTCTAGGTCCATCCACCTCACTACAAATAACTCAATTTCGTTTCTTTTGATGGCTGGGTAATATTCCATTGTATATATGTGCCACATCTTCTTTATCCATTCATCTGTCGATGGACACTTAGGTTGCTTCCATGTCCTGGCTATTGTACATAGAGCTGCAGTGAACATTGTGGTACATGACCCCCTTTTTTTTTTTTAGCGCTACGCAGGCCTCTCACTGTTGTGGCCTCTCCCATTGCTGAGCGCAGGCTCCGGACGCGCCGGCTCAGCAGCCATGGCTCACGGGACCAGCCGCTCCACGGCATGTGGGATCTTCACGGACTGGGGCACGAACCCGTGTCCCCTGCATCGGCAGGTGTACTCAACCACTGCGCCACCGGGGAAGCCCTATTTTTGTTTTTATTTCCATTTCTCTAGGAGGTGGGTCAGAAAGGATCTTGCTGTGATTTACGTCACAGAGTGTTCTGCCTATGTTTTCCTCTAAGAGTTTTATAGTGTCTGGCCTCTAAGGACATTTCTACAAAATATACAAACCACTAGATGAAAATGAAGGCAACAGAAAAATTCAACTTTTCATAACCAAAAAAATAGCACAACCTTAAAAATAATTTAGAAAAGAATGTTGTAAAAGATATACTGCAGATCTGCATTCTATTACCCAAGCTATGTCAATTCATAATTCTAAATCTAAAGTATGAGATTAAAAATCATTTTTAGTGTATATATAAATTCTGCATTTTATCACATGGGTATGTTTCTTCAACACTATCTTTTAAAAATAGGCCATTTAAAGAGACCACCATTTTTATTCTAAAAGTTTCATTCAACTTTACCTTGGGTTGCATACATGTGAAATGTGTTCTTAATGTCTAAAAATCACAATGGATAGCAGCAAAGGACTTGGGGGGAGGCACAGATTAAGGAGAATTTGATTACATTGTGATTATTTTGCATACAATGGAAGACAATTCACACTTCTCAAACCTCAAGACTTACCTTTTTTTTTTTTTTTTTTTTTTTTTTTGGCAGTACGTGGGCCTCTCACTGTTGTGGCCTCTCCCGTTGCGGAGCACAGGCTCCGGATGCACAGGCTCAGCGGCCATGGCTCAACGGGCCCAGCCGCTCCGTGGCATGTGGGATCTTCCTGGACCGGGACACGAACCCGTGTCCCCTGCATCGGCAGGCAGACTCTCAAGCACTGCGCGACTAGGCAAGCTCAAGACTTCCCTTTTTTTTTTTTTTTTTTTTTTTTTTTTTTTTGCGGTATGCGGGCCTCTCACTGTTGTGGCCTCTCCCATTGCGGAGCACAGGCTCCGGACGCGCAGGCCCAGCGGCCATGGTCCACGGGCTTAGTTGCTCCGCGGCATGTGGGATCTTCCCGGACCAGGGCACGAACCCGTGTCCCCTGCATCGGCAGGCGGATTCTCAACCACTGCGCCACCAGGGAAGCCCTTCCCTTTTTAAAGAACCAAAAATAGGGCTTCCCTGGTGGCGCAGTGGTTGAGAGTCTGCCTACCGATGCAGGGGACACGAGTTCGTGCCCTGGTCCGAGAAGATCCCACATGCTGCGGAGCGGCTGAGCCTGCGCGTCCGGAGCTTGTGCTCCGCCACGGGAGAGGCCACGACAGTGAGAGGCCCGTTTACCGCAAAAAAAACAAAAATAAATAAAGAACCAAAAATAAACTCAAGACACATTGCAATACTGCCCCACCCCTAAACAAATTGATTACTCTGCCCCACCCCTAAACAAATTGATTACTCTTTTCACCTAAATCTTTAACAGTTATGGCAGCAAAAGATTTTGATAGTAATGAAAGTTTGTAAATTATATTTCACTCTCTTTTTCTGGAACCCCAAGTGCACGATGCAGGGTTCTCCTAATCTTCAGTAATGCTTCTCCTGTCAATAATTCTTCATTTTGTTTGGCAAAGGCAGTTTTTGAAATAAGTCTATTCTGATATACTGACATATAACAAAATAGCACCTGCAGGAATCGTGATACTTGGTTGGTCAGTCTGACAGGGTAAATTGCATATCCAGGCAACCGAGACCTTGAATAACAAAAAGCTCCATTTTCAGAGTCCCTGGTTGAATGTTTAATTAGATCAGCAAATTGTCCATCCACATCTGGTTGTTCATAAAAGCAAAACCTAACATTTGAGTGCTCAATTCTAGTGTGAAGTGTTTACCATGGAAGCGAAAGCTGGAGCTTAAAAGATAACAGTCATCAGAACTAGCCGGAGCAAGAAAAGAACCATCTGGCACATTTGCTAGATTTCCTTCTGTCTCCCAGCATGTGATTTGTCCCCAGCACTATCCTTATTTCACAGGTTTTCTCAGCTTCTCTGAAGCTTGTCACAACCATAAGACCACTACTTTCCACTGAGTCACAAACTCTTGGGCTTCCCTGGTGGCGCAGTGGCTGAGAATCCACCTGCCAATGCAGGGGAAATGGGTTTGAGCCCTGGTCCAGGAAGATCCCACATGCCACGGAGCAACTAAGCCTGTGTGCCACAACTACTGAGCCTGCGCTCTAGAGCTAGAGCCCATGAGCCACAACTACTGACCTGTGAGCCACAACTGCTGAGGCCCGTGCACCTAGAGCCTGTGCTCTGCAACAAGAGAAGCCACTGCAATGAGAAGCCCGTGCTCCACAACAAAGAGTAGCCCCTGCTCGCCGCAACTAGAGAAAGCCTGCACGCAGCAACGAAGACCCAATGCAGCCCAAAATAAATAAATTTTAAAAAGAAATAAATTTAAAAAAGAAATAAACTCTTGCAACCACAGGAGCAGAGTCAGGATCAAAATTCAAATGATAGCACATATACTTTCAGACATATAGACATCTGTGCTGGTAAGTCCACTGACGTTCCTTTGGATTTGATTTTTCTGCATTGGAAGTGGCAATGGTGAGTGTGGAGGGACATCATCATGACTCACTCTTGGGCTTTGCAATGTGACACCTGAGGTGCCAATGAACAAACCATACACAGACTTGTCCACAAAGATCTCTGGGGCAACGACTAGGTCCTAGTTTTCATTTTTGCAGAAAGAGTTCTTTCCCGCTTGAGAAGGAACTGCAGAAACTTCCATGGGAAAACTGTCCAGACAATAGGCGATCCTTCCAAAGCATACACCCCCTCATTTCTAGGCACAGAGTACCAAACGCAGTCTTGACGGGTAAGTGCAATAACTACAGGCACGTGTTCATTTTGGTGAAGACGCAAATCTCCATTCTGAGATTCCAAACTCTTTAATGAATTATTTTGTTCTCGACACACAGTTTCAGGCTGAAGACTGAAAATTTTTTCAGACATCCTTCCGTGTTGGATTTGGATTGGAAGAATGAACCAGGGCTTTGAATCTCACTTCCTCCATTTTGATACACCGCTCCTCAGAGTTTGTAGGTCAAGAGACTAAGGGGTAGGACTATAGTGATGATTGACGAGGAAAGTGGACCTTATTGGTCTTTTGAGCTCTAGCATCTTTAAAGACTATTGGTGCTGAGGAGAGGAAAACGTATCCTCATCTGGCAGAGCTCCCAGAGGGTGTGCTCCCCTAGCTTTTCTGCTTTTGTTCTGCAGAAAGCCGCCTTTTTAATGTACCCATTAGGCTTTCAGTCTTTGATCTATTTTGTTCTACCTTTTTCATCTTCCCTGTTGATATCACAGCTGGCCATGTCTTTACCATAGCAGCTACCAAATAAGGAATCATTTTTTCCAAACTCACTGGCTAGTGATGGTTGCTGTGCTACCATGAAATCAGTTTCTTTACTTTTATTCGAGCTCAAAGATTTCCGGAAGGTTTTAAAACGAATTTTCTTCGTTATGAGTGGTTAGCTACTCCAGGGGGTAGGGGTCGGTCTCTCTCTGGAATATTATCCCCAAACATCTGGAGAGCCTGCAGCGCTACATCTATGTATTTTTCCAGCTTCACTGAACCTTTGGAGCCATTTTCCAGCGGCAACTGCGCGGCGGTGGCGGCGGCGGCCAGAGCGTGTCTCCGGCTCCCTCGCCAAGCGCTGGCGCGACTGCTCTGAAGTATGCGTTGTTTCAAGCCGCTAAATTGGTGGGCAATTTGCGAGACAGTAATAGAAAACGAATACACCATTAGCGGTATTATTACGGTGGCAAAGTTTGGGATTGCGGTGGAAGAAGCGGCTGGTTTATTTTAGGTGATTCTGAATTTAGAATTGCTGCCCATAAAAGGGAGAAAAACAAACAAACAGAAATCAGTGTGAAAGAGAACACACAAAAGCACCCCCATCAATGCCCAGGTCAGGCCTTCTTGGTCACTCCTGCAGCCTGAAGTGACTGTTCCCTTCTCAGATATTTATAGACAGTGATGTATTTTATCACCTTAATAATACTCTTCTGTTTTATGCTCTAGTGGCTTTTTGTGTCTACCTAACTGGGCTTCAATTTCCTTGAGGGCAAAGATCTTGTTTTGCTGATTTTTGTGTCTCCCACAGTGCCTTGCACTCTAGTAAATGGTACTTGATTGGCCAAAGAAGATGCATTTATCTGATAAGTCCTTCCAACTAAACCCTCCAGGTGCTACTGCTGGAAGGTACCTGGAAGGGGTTCTTGAGACTCCAACAGTTTTTCCTTATTGAATCACTGTGAGCCCCACCACCCAGCTTTCCACAGCAGCGTCCTTTGACTCCTCCCAGGATAAGGAAACTTAGACCACAAGTATGGATGGGCCAAATAGCCTGCCTGGCTGGGAACATAATCTGGCATTTAACAACAAGAAGAGTTTTACTAGCACCCACTAATCAGTAAGGCCTAAACATCTGCCAGTGGAATCTGAGAAGTCCTTTCTAAAAGTTGAAAAGCTGATTTTATTCACCACAGATGGAGCACTTCTGCCAGGGCGGGGTTGCGGAGGGGGGGGGAGAGCGGGGAGAAAAAGGTTTTACCAGTTAAATCAAATTAAGAATTAAGAGAAGAGGTTGGAAAAAAAAAAAAAAAAAAGAGAAGAGGTTGGTGCCCAATTTCCAGGAGAGTTTGTGTAGTGAACTTTGTCTTTTTCACTGCATCTGACTCTTAATTATGGATGTGCTAGAAGAAATGATCAATATTACAAATTTCCTCTGTGCCCATATCCATAATTAACAGTATGTGAACTGTCTCAAAGAAATTGAAGCAAAATTTGAGGACTTAAGGGTGTGTGTGTGTGTGTGTGTGTGTGTGTGTGTGTGTGTGTGTGTGTAGTCAGTTGGCTAAGTAGTAGAAACATTTTGAAGAAATTCACCGACTTGTTTTCTTAGATCAAGGACTTTTTTTTGGAAAAAAGAAGGCTCCGAGAGACACAACTTGTTGCCTCCATTGGTTTATAATTTCTTGCTGATGTGGCAAGCTACCTTAAATCCTTCCTGGAACAAGAGATGAGATATAAATTAATACCAATGTGACAAAATGTCTGAACAGTGGACTTGAAACTGCAGGAGATCATAAATAACTGATTTGTTCAATAAGTGGAGGCAATTTAGTTTCAATCTCGACGTGTGGTTTAGGTAGATGGCAAATGAATCCATTTATCATTGTTGAGCTGCCTTGAGTTAAATATCACCGATTGTAACGTTCTGCAGAGCTACGTGGTGGAAATGAAGTCACAACTCAGAAGAGTCATGGATTTTGACGAATATGAATCGTCTTTAACATTTTTATGACTGCTGCCTTTGGAGTGCAAACTCTCAGCATGTCCCCGAGTTATGAAGCATTTGCCATAATACTGTGGGCAAAACTATCTTGAACCCTAAAAGGATTTGGAAATTTCGGGCTATATGGCCCAAATCTGAGTTGCTTGGGTTCACTTGGCCCTGTGAAACTCTCAATCTTTTTCATCAAAGTGCTTAAATCAATGGCTGGAATCAGAATTAAGACGTGATCTAATTGGAACCCTCTCCGCCATCGTTTTGAATCCCAGCCTTTGAAATATAACCATTTAAATTTACTTGCTCAGAATTGATTCATCAACCTTGTAACTATCCTTTTTTGTACGAATAAAGTTGATGAAACTTTTGTAGATGCCTTTGGCATTTCTATTAAAATCTTCGTTCTTGGCTAGGTAGTGGACTATACTTTACCACTCTGGCAAAAATGTAGCCATCATGTGTATGTTTCTTTTTCACCTTCCGCTTCGCTAGTAGAAAACTTGGACGGTCCTGCCCCAGACAGTGCCCTAGCCGCGAGTCGGGTTGACAGGGTTGCTCGCATGCGCTCTCGACACAAATCGTGTTTGTCGCAATGGGCCCTGTGCGGAAGGCTACATAGGAAAGATTGACTTTGATTATAGTCATTTTGATCTCGTAAGTGGTTACCGCGCTACTTCCGCGCTGGTACTTGATTGTAACAGAAAGTAGTTCCGGTCCGTGTTGTCTCGGCCGAGGAGCCGTCGCCGCCATTTCAAGACCGTGAGAGGTAGATGGCCAACCAGAGTTCCTAAGGTTCGGTTCCTGTAACTGTTGCCGCCGCTTAAGCCTGCCAAAGCAGTGGTACGGCTGCTGCCCTCGTATTTTCTACCTCTAGAAACATTCTTGCCAGTAGTGGCGGCAGCGGGACTCAATTACCCCCTTTTCGCACTCCCTCCAGAAGCTCCAGATGGCGTCTTCCGTGGGCAACGTGGCCGACAGCACAGGTACCGGTGTCTGTTCTACCTTGGCAGACGCCCCGTTGGGGTCTCGCGCCGTCCTCTGCCTCTCATCACTCCCTTCCCTCTAGCCATCCCCATTACATCAGTGGCATCGCTGAGCTTTTCGTCGTCTACTGGCATCCGATCGGGGTTTCTGCTGTCGTCTGTTCCTTAAACATTTCCTCTCGCTTGCTTGTTTTTTGATTCCTTTCTTGCTTTGTAATCCTATGCGTTTTCTAGCCTTCTACTCTCTCGGGACGCTTCTTCCACACGTGCGCGCTTAGGATGTCTCGGAATGGACTGCATTGGAGTCCCTGCCCTTCTCGCTGCCTTTCACTTGCCTTCGCCGCCGTATTCTCTCCCTAATTCGGCTCACCGCCCCCTCCTCGTCCCCCTCCACGTCCCCCTCCACGTCTCCCTCCACCCTGCTCCCCTTAGCCCGATTTGGTGGTCCTCTGTCAATCGAGGGCGGGGGTGCCGTTTCGAGGTAATCGTATCCTCACTTTGTATCACCCCAAGGACGAGCACAAGCTCCTGGGTGTGCTTCGAGTAACCTCGACAAGAGAGGATTTTTGAAGCAGCACCCCGCCGGGCAGCGCCTTTCTGCTGTGTCTTCGGTTGAGTGGCCCCGGTTTCGATTGGAAATTTCCAGGGGTTCCTTTTGCCATCGCTCAATTCCACCCGCTGCCCCCAGCCTGGATTTCCCACCCTGTCCTCCTCCCTCCCCTCCCGCAGGGAGCCACACCCTTTCCTTCGCGAGGTTGCCAGCCCTGCGGTCCACTTCCTACCCTTGGGGAGAAACCACCCTGGTGCTGGGGCTTTGGCGTTGACCATCCTGCCCGCCAGTTTCTCGCTTTGTGTTACTTTCACCCTGTATTCCTCCGCCGCCGCCTCTGGGTCTTCCATCCCCATTCTTTAGCCCGGTATCTCTTTATTCATAGGGGGTGTATTTTTTTTTAAGTTTTCATCCCTGCTTGAAGAGTTTGTAAAGCAACTGGAGTGTAGCTGCACAAGTGCAAGGCGGTTGCCCTTTTAGACAATTAGTCGAGAGTATTTGGTACTAAAAATAAGGAAACAACCAAATTATAGGAGTGTCCTTCAGCTGCCTTTCCATATTGAGGCTGTTTGGGGCGGGAGGGAGGGGAGATTGGGCTGCGGCTCTAAGGTTTCCCACGAGGGATTTTTTTGTTGATTTCTCAGTTGAGATGTGTCAAAGGTTTTATTGTTTTTGAACATTGCGCACTAAGAAGTGAATCTTCATTTGTCTTATCCATGATTGTAGGTAGTGGGATTAGTTATTAGTCAGTGTTCCTCTCCCTCTTAGGGATTTTTAAGATTTAAGATTCTGCCCTAGATTATCCTGTACTAGCTTGCCCTTTTCTACGTGTTATTTTATTTGAGGAAGTTGTCATTTCGAGCGTTAAAATAGCAGGCGGCCCTGAAAAGTTAATAATGTCTTAAAATAAGGCGCTAGGAAATTCTAGAGGCTTGTCTAAAATGTGATTTTCTAGTTTCTCTCAAAGATATAACCGTCCCCAGAGTTGGATGCAGGTCTCTCTGCTGTTATGTTAGTGGTCAGCTAGCTGTGCATTCTGTTAGGAAATGTACTTTGCGTTCCTGTGAATACAGTTCACTCGCCAGCTCTAATGATTGGGGGTCTAGGCTCACATTTGAGCTTGTCACTCTGCCTTGGTAGAATTTAAGTAATTTGTACAAGGCTTCCCACGCTATCTAGTTAAAGTGATGTGGTCAAATTCCCAGTAATGTATTATTAAGTAAGTATTTACAGTTGATACTTAGGTAGCTTGTTGTTGTTTTCCCTCTCTGAGCTTTAGATGTATACCCTTTATCTTTATGTATCTGAACGAAGTCACTTACACACAGCAAAGTGCTTTCGTTTGTTATTCTGTTGTGCTTTATCGAATGGTTTTATATTTTAGTGTTTTCCCATTCTTTTAAAAAATCATTGCAGTTGTAGGTAACTGCTTGGTTTACACAGGGCTGTTTGCAATGTCTTAATCCTTTAGTCAGTATCCGAGGTCTTTGGAAAATGCTAGTGTTAAACCAGCGTGGGTGGGATTTAGCTAATTTGGTCTCAATGTGAGTTTGGGATGGTAGAGGAGCAATGTAATCTTGGTTCTTTATTTAAAATGTTTGATGATCCCTTTAAATATTTTGGCTCTTGAGTTTATCAGCTGTTTTAAAAATAGCACCTTGACTTTTAGTTTTGTTTCCGGTATGCTTGTTTCTAGTGTTGCCCTTAAAGTAATTAAAAAATTAAGTTGTGAAGTATACAAAAGCAGCAATATAATTGAGTTCACTAAGCATCTGGTGCCCCCAACCCAGGTTAAGAGATAGTTACCAGTACCCCACCCCCCACAGATCCAACCTAGAACACGGGACAAAGTATTAAGTTTCCCAGTAGGTTATTCTGACATTATTAAATCTATGTGACCTTGCAAATCACATGTTTTATATTTTGTTTTTTCTGTGTTAACTAAGGTATGAGGAATAATGTTTCGTAAATCTTTAGATGCTACTTCTGATTTGTAATTTAAAAGTACAAAGTATTTTTTGTCATTATGTAACCTTCTTTGGAAGTAAATATTTCTGTCGGGTCTGGGAAAGAAAGTTAATGGGCGAACTCTAAAAATGCCAATTCTGCACTTGATATTAACTTGGGGGTATCAGTAACGTGCAGAACACTCTAGTGCTTTACATAGTTTCAAGCATTTTCATCTTTAAGTTTAATATACCATATTTTTACATTTTTTTGTTTGCATTTCTAACTTTTTGTTTTCCCCCCCCTTCCCTCAAATGTTTTGATGATTCTCCAGAACCAACGAAACGTATGCTTTCCTTCCAAGGGTTAGCTGAGTTGGCACATCGAGAATATCAGGCAGGAGATTTTGAGGCAGCTGAGAGACACTGCATGCAGCTCTGGAGACAAGAGCCAGACAATACTGGTGTACTTTTATTACTTTCATCTATACACTTCCAGTGTCGAAGGCTGGACAGGTAGGAGATGTGGGGGTGATGCTGGTGATTGCTGCCTCTGGGTGCTAAGCTTGAAAAATGATACTTAAATGTTTGAACTTGAAATTTTTCCAGTACTGGGTTTCACCTGGAGCCACCAACGCACATCTGCTCTCTTGCCCACTTGTGACATGCCCAGCTGCCAGTTTTTCCTCCCTCCTTTTGTGGTGGTGGTTATATTATCAGTATGACTAGGGACCTTTTCTAGTTCTTTCCACCTACGTCTGCTGCTTTTTAAAACTCTGTTCAGGTAATTATTCTTAGTATACATCTGAGCATCCACTCTCACCTCTGTAAGATGTGTCAGCTTGAGGGACAGAAATGCTCAGAGATGATGGTGTATATGCTGTGGTAGGAGGTGCATATGTGGTTCAAGTTGCAGATGCCATCAAGTCATTATGATGTGCTACTTTTAGCTAATCAGTTGAATTAATCAAAAGGGAAGAATCTGTGTTCTTATCCTTTTAATAAATTGTCATTTTGGCTTATTTAGACATTTAAAGGTGTGCATCGTTGAATCTTTTCAAGAAATGGAAAATGAGACTCATGCACATAGCATTTTTATTCTTGATCATAACGATCATGGTTTACAATGAGGCAGTTTGGTAATGAGACTCTAGTTAAGAATTTTATCTCATAAGAAAAAAGTGTGTTCCAATTTGAAATCTGGAATGCCTCCACTTCTGAAAAACTTTGATTTCCAAAACTTTTCCTACTATGTGCTAGTTAAAAGATAATGTATTATTATATAATGAGCAATACACAGGATCTTCAGAAACTGTTTGAGTTGCATATGGGCCATACCTTCTTTCTGTAACATGCATACCCATGCATGAATACTTTTCCCCTTTTCCAGATCTGCCCACTTTAGTACTCTGGCAATTAAACAGAACCCTCTTCTGGCAGAAGCCTATTCGAATTTGGGGAATGTGTACAAGGAAAGAGGGCAGTTGCAGGAAGCAATTGAGCATTACCGGCATGCATTGCGTCTCAAACCAGATTTCATCGATGGTTATATTAACCTGGCAGCCGCTTTGGTAGCAGCAGGTGACATGGAAGGGGCAGTACAAGCTTACGTCTCTGCTCTTCAGTACAATCCTGTGAGTATAATTTTAATGGTTATTATTTTCCCTTCACAAAAGCCTAGAAAGAAACAGTTTGATACTTTAGACACTAAAATAGGTTTTTGCATGGAAAAAAGTCAAGAGTTTGGAAATGTTTTGTCTACTTAAAATGGTGAAATTGCTTTGACTCAGGTTTGTGTTATGTTTTAAAAAAATTTATTTTATCTAGCAAGTTATTTGAGAGCATAAAAATTATCCTTATTGCAAGAAACTCTACATCTATCTTTATAATGCCCATAAAAGTATAGAACACATGACATTGTTTCTTTTGATTTGGGCTCTTTTGATTAAATTTGGAGAGCATAAAAATTATCCTTATTGTAAGAAACTCTACATCTATCTTTATAATGCCCATAAAAGTATAGAACACATGACATTGTTTCTTTTGATTTGGGCTCTTTTGATTAAATTTGGATAACTTCTGCTATAACATGTTTGCAAGTTAATTGATTTTCAAAGAATAGTGGAAGAAGGGCCTTAATCTGTAATATAGAATAGTTAAGATGGCAATATATGGATCTGTGACATGAAAACTAGGCTGCAAATTTTTTTCTCAATATCCTATTCTCTTTTCTTTCTACATAATTAGAAGTGGTAGAATAGAGGTGATAGTATGCACACCAGGCTTTTGATTAGTTCTAAAATTTTTTTTTGTCTAAATTGCAGATGTTTTCTGGGGAACAAGTGAGGCCCAGTTGGCAGACATTAAGTTCATAATGTGTTAGGGTTTCTGAAGGGTACACAGAAAAAGTAAGACTTGCCCTTAGAACTTTTGATGTAGTTAGGGAAATAAGATAGACATAACAGGAAAGTGATAAAGAGGGAGATTATAGGAATCCAGAAGAAATTTAAGAATATGTTTCTGAGCTACATCGTCAACATTTAGCTTTGCACCAACCCTTGAAGTGGTTAATAATTAACTATTATAGCTACCATTTATTGAAAGTCTACTATGTGCTCAGACATTGTGCCAATCAGACGTTGGTCTTTCTTAATGCTCACAATGATCCTTCAAAGTAGATGTATCTGTTCCAGTTTTACCACTTAAAAACAGACTCAGGGGTTATGTTAACTTTCTTGGGATCAAACAGCTAGTAATGGTGAAGTGGATATTAAAACCTGAGTCTGAATATCTTGAAAGCAAACATTGTAGAAAGAAGAAATAAAGGAAGCCTTTTTTATCTGGGTACCCAGAGGGCACCCACCCCTCAAGGCAGCCCTTGAGCACAGTTTGAAAACCATTCTGCTGTCCCTTAATCCTTATTTTACAGGTGGGAAACTGAAGCTTAATATAGTAGTTTATGCAAAGATCTGAAATCCCCCCCCCCTTTTTTTTTTTGCGGTACGCGGGCCTCTCACTGCTGTGGCCTCTCCTGTTGCGGAGCACAGGCTCCGGACGCACAGGCTCAGCAGCCATGGCTCACGGGCCTAGCCGCTCCGCGGCATGTGGGATCTTCCCGGGCCGGGGCACGAACCCATGTCCCCTGCATCGGCAGGTGGACTCCCAACCACTGCGCCACCAGGGAAGCCCTGAAATCACTTTTTATCATATCTATTAACAGTTGTTTTTTCCGTTAATTTTGATTGTAAAATTTAATTGCTTTTTGTATGGATACAGTGAAAAGTCTCCCAGCTGCCCTTGGAGGTAGCTGATGAAACTAATTTCTTATGTATCCTTTTGGAGATACTCAATGCATATATATGTAAATTTGAGTGACTTTTTGTAATTTTTATTGCAGTACCATCTAGCTAGTTACAGAAAGTTTTAGGGAACCCTGTATGTGCTGCCACTGGGGCTTGGACCTTGTTCTTGCCAAGGCTCAGGGCTCACTTGTGTACCTAATTGTCACAGTAAATTCTTTCCCTTTATTAATTAAGGTTGGGTCCATCCTTCACTTGTTGATTGCATATACATTCACTTGTGCCCTCTTATACAGCCGTGGGCCCAAACATCTTGGAACTCTGATCCCCTTTGCTCAGGTTTCCAGTTGCCTACATGTATCGCAGAGCAGTCATTGCTGCTGACAGTATACCAAACTGTAGGAGTATGATGAGAAGGGAAAGCTAAAGTGGGAGACAGAACCATGCTTTTCAATATCTAACCTGTTAACAGGAAGCTTATCATTGTGCCCTACCAAAGAAGTAAGATAGTACTAAAATAAATCGTGGGACTACCCCTTGAAGGCATTGAATGGCTGTGCATTCCCATCTGGTTCTGTTTCTTCTAGTGGAAGGTGCTGCTTTATTTCTCTGTCTTTACCAGTAAGAATGAAAAGGGACTGTGCCTACTGCCTTGATTTCACCTAAGTATACCGTAGTGATCATGTTTTAATTCATTTCAGGGTATCTAGTCTTAACTAGATTTAAACTTACTGTCAAATGCCTGTGTCTCAGTACTGACAGAGAATCTTGAGTCTGTTCCTAGATTGTGCTCTTGTTGGCAGTGCATTGCTGGCCTGAATCACAGATGTAGTTGGCATTCTATGAAAAATAGTTAAAGAAACTCAGATTATTTTGGTTTTGCAGTAGTGAAAAAGTAAAATGTTAAGGTGGTAGTCTTGGCAACCTGTTTTCAATAGTGTTTGTCTTTTTAAGTTAATGGTATGTCAGTTTAGAAGTTATTCTGTGACTTGATTATAGAAATTACTTTTAAGAAGTAGAACTGTGGGCTTCCCTGGTGGCGCAGTGGTTGAGAATCCGCCTGCCCATGCAGGGCACACCGGTTCGTGCCCCGGTCCGGGAAGATCCCACATGCCGAGGAGCGGCTGGTCCCGTGAGCCATGGCTGCTGAGCCTGCATGTCCAGAGCCTGTGCTCCGCAACAGGAGAGGCCACAACAGTGAGAGGCCCGCGTACCACAAAAAAAAAAAAAAAAAAAAAAAAAGTAGTAGAGCTGTTTCATATTTTTACATTCTGAATTGGCTTCTGTAATGTTGGGTGATTTAATAATTTCACTAAAATACTAGTCCATTGTATTTGAAGGTGCTGTTGCAGCTGGTAATCTTTCACATGATAACTCACTAGAGTTGCCCATGCTTGGCAATCCCTTTTATGAATTATGTATAAAATGTTCTTTGTAAGATGGCTATAATACTGAGTTGCTCTAAGGAACTCTGTTTCTGAGTCTATAGGTTTTTGAACCATTGCTTCTGTTTTGATTGTGGATGCATAGCACTGAGAGCTACTGGCATCCTGACCATCACGTGTTACTGTCATGTTATTTGTTACTGTTGTGAGTCTCAGTCATACAGCTAAACTGTAGAAAACCTTATATAGTCATCCCTAGGTATCCATGGGGGATTGGTTCTAGGACCCCTCACAGATACCAAAATCTGTGGGTGCTCAAGCCCCTTTTAACAAGTGGTTTAGTACAGTTGGCCCTCAGAGTCCACAGTTTCTGTATCTGCAGATGCAGAGGGTCAACTGTATTTCTGTCCCTCTCTGCTCAGCTTTTTGTAAGTTTGCTGTGCAAATGTCACATTTAAATACTTGAGTGCTTTTTGTGTGTACAGTGCTTTGTTAGGAATTCGGGAGATGGGTTGTGGGGGGAGTTGTGGATTATAATATGAGACAGGACCTGACCCATAAAGGAAAAAAAGGTGTAAGCTCCTCAGATGATTATTCTTAGGGAGTATTAATCAGAAGATTTTCTCAAGTGGATGCTTATAACCTAAGCATTCTGTAGGAAGGTAAATAGCGGGTAGACTTCCTTGGCTGAAGTGGTGAGTCAAGTAGTAATGAGAAGTGAGTGTAGTAGAGGAGAGTCAATTGGAAGATTGAGAAAGAATAGAGGCTGAGGAGTTTGAATTTAATTTGAGAGGCAATTGAGAACTACTGTAGGCTTTAATCAACCTGATTTTATTTCGTGTGTATATAGATGTTGTGGGTGGGGGTGGGGATGCTCTAGGAGGAAAGGCAGGAAATAAATGCTATCTCAGGAAGGGTTGTTATACAGCAGATTCTTACTCATTTCCATCTCCTTACCTTTATTCATACTGTTTTCCCTTGTCTGCAATGTCCTCCTTCGTCTGTTAAAACCGTACTCATCCTTTAAGGCCCAGCTTAAAATTTCTTCTTTGAGTTCATTTCTTTACCACTGTGTGGCTGTTTAATATGTATGTGTTTTGTCTTTCCACATAGATTGTAAGCCCTTTGAAGATAAGGATTATATTAATTTATTTCCCTACAGTTCCAGGCATATTGTTGAATTGAATAAAGGTTTGCATAGAAGATATTAACCTAGGAATGGATACAATGGGCCGGATTTGAGAATTGTGATTCTCTTAGCAGATATTGTTTCAATGTGACTAATGAAGTGGAACTGATGTCTTAGGTTTTTTTTTTTTTTTTTTGCTGTACACTGGCCTCTCACTGCTGTGGCCTCTCCCGTTGCGGAGCACAGGCTCCGGACGCGCAGGCTCGGCAGCCATGGCTCACCGGCCCAGCCGCTCTGCGGCACGCGGGATCTTCCCGGATCGGGGCACGAACCCATGTCCCCTGTATCAGCAGGCGGACTCTCAACCACTGCACCACCAGGGAAGCCCCGATGTCTTAGGTTTTGAACTTTGGGGAGAATAGTGGTATCCTTGAATTTTCTGGAAATTAGTTATTCATGCATGAAGGTTTGGATTTCCAATGGGAGAATTGGATTTCACTATTATATTTAATATGATATGTTTTACCTTTTTCTAAAACTGCCTTATTGATTATTTTATAGTGATCTTGAAGATAATCTATTTTTAACTGTGGGCATTGTGTTAACTTGATTTAGTATGCTGTAATGGGTCTAGATGATATAACTAAATATAGATACATACACTGTCAGTACTTGGATAGCATGCATCCAAGAGTTTATAGAAACTGCAGGGTAAAATTATGCAACAGTTGGCTAAGATGTATAGCCCATTAGGGTCATTGTTGGAGAATTATTGCAAGACTTCTGATTATTATGGCTCAGAAAAGGCATAGGAATTGGTAAAAATCCAAAGATGTATAACCACGATAATGAGATATAGTAGAAGGAGTTTGTTTGAACAGATTGGATTGTTCAGTCATGGTCTGCCAAAACATAACGGTAGCCCTTAAAGTTTAGGGAAAAAAAATCATACAAAGTAGATAGCAAGATTATAGAATTCATTACTTCTGAGTATAAATAGGGTTGAAAAATACTTAGACTCATTAGAGGATGCTAAGTCTGTAATAAAATTCATGATACCTATGAGGATTAGTATTAGCCTTTTGTGCTTGAGGTCATGAGAGACCACCATTTTCTCCCAAAACACTAGTCATTGCTCCATGGACAGACAGATCAGGTAGCTCATGGAACTGACTCAGTATGGCCAACCATAAGGGTGTTCTGTGTCAGCCTATTCTTTGCTGGCTGACTTTTTGTTCACTTAATGGATGATAATATACAATCACAAAAGCTGTTTATCAGTAAAATTAATCACCTGATTATGGAAACCATAATACAGTTGCACATAGAATAGTATATATGATGATACTTTGGCACAGTTGACAAAATTCACTTTCTAGGACTTAGTGTAAGGTGCTTCTACACGTGGAACAGTTTGGAATGATAGGCTTACTCCTTATTGCCATTGTCTTTGCTTGTTGACTGACAAGGCAAACCAAGGACAAATAAAAGTTTAAGCTCACTGTTCTGATGTGTCTTTCATACTGATGAACGGACTGGTGAGTCAGATGACTAGCAACACAACTGTGCTGCTAATAAAAAGCCGAGTCGACTGCTTTTCATTATTTGCCCACTCAACTCTAATGGCAGTTAATACTAATGAGTAATCTAGTGCCAGGTGCCAGGATTAAAACTTTGGTTGGATGGTAATCCTTTTGTCTAATAGTGAAATGAAGTCAAATTTTCTACATACGTCTGACAGCCTAAGAGTAGGTTTGCCAGTAACTAATCACAGCTAAATCCTTTTTACCACTATGGGAAATTTTTGACCCTCGATATAGTAGTGGTTCATCATAACCTTGAACAAAATAGTTGAACAAACATTTGATGCTTTTTTTTTTTTAACGTGACTAACATTTGGGGACAAGAGAAGCTATAGCAAGTCCCATAGTCTTTTTTTTTTTTTTTTTTTTGTGGTATGCGGGCCTCACTGTTGTGGCCTCTCCCTTGCGGAGCACAGGCTCCGGACGCGCAGGCTCAGCGGCCATGGCTCACGGGCCCAGCCGCTCCGCGGCATGTGGGATCCTCCCAGACCGGGGCACGAACCCGTGTCCCCTGCATCGGCAGGCGGATTCCCAACCACTGCGCCACCAGGGAAGCCCAGTCCCATAGTCTTTTATCTGAAACTGGTGGGATCAAACGCATCTTAAAATTCAGAGTTTTTAGGATTTTAGAAAGATGATAATACCATATATGACTCCCAGGTGTGTCTGGAGCAGCACCTTCTAGTAAAACACATTTATATTTCTGCAGCAAAAGGTATGCATATTCACGTTAAGTGGGATCAATAAATTCTGTAAATAACTTAATGCCAGTTCAAGTCAGATTTAATCATCAAATGAGTTTTTTAAATTTTTTGGAATTTGGAATTGAGGATGAGGGGATTGTGTTCCTGTTCTTAAATTTGTCAAGCAGTCTCTGTAGTTGCCAATAAAATGATGGAGCTAGATACGTAAAAGTAATTTCAAGATATCTTTGGTTGACAAAGCAGAGTATAATTAATGACAGAGTATCTCTGGGCTTCTAGGATTTGTACTGTGTTCGCAGTGACCTGGGGAACCTGCTCAAAGCCCTGGGTCGCTTGGAAGAAGCCAAGGTAAGTGTTTGATAGAATACATTTAAACATCAGTGTTATGGATACTTGTACTTTTTGCCAAGTTTTCAACTCTTCATTGAGCTATCTTCACAAAACAGTCCTATGAAACTGAGGAAAACTGACGGCATGAATCGCCTCAGACTAGAGCAGGGCCAGGATTTGGCATATCTGTTCTAAATCTGGGGGTAAAGCAAGAACCTGAACATTTTGGAGCCTTTCTGCTGAGCTAGATCATCTTTATAACAATGGGCTCCGTCATGATCTTATGTGGGAATAAATAACATTCCTTCAAATCTGAGGCTTGCCTGCTGGTGACAAGCAGAGCGCCTGTGATTTGGCTCAAGACTCCTATATGATGCAGGTGCCATTGAAAATGCTGCTCTTCTAAGTCCTTTGTGGCTTGTAAGTGGAGAAGAATTTCATCCAAATGTTACCCTGTAATACTGGCATTTAAAATTCTTATTTAACCTTCCTCCCTTCATCTTCCTCACCCTTTTTACAGTGGAAGAAAGGCTATTAAATGATTGCAAATTAATAATTGGAACATCCTGCCCCTTCTTGTCCTCACTCCCTTCCCCAAGTTCCTTTTCCTCTTTTCCAATCCTAGTTGTCTACCTTCTTTTCTTCTTACTTCCTTCTTTTATTCCTCCCCATCCCACCTCCTTTAAAAAAAAAAGTCAGAAGGACACAGCTGGTTTGTTTGGGAAATGGACTGATCGAAAGAAAACTTGCCCAAGTGGAAAGGTGGCTTTTAGCATTCTGTGTTTCCAAATAATGAATTTGAACACCAGGTTGGGTTATTAAAGCTTTTGGTATAATTTTAAATTAAATTTATAAATGAAATTGTCTTGTTACAAGCCACCTTACGCAATCGCGCTGCAGGGGTGAGGAGTGGGGAGAAACCAGAATGCTTCTGAAACTCCCACATGTTGCTCTGAGCCCCACGCGCATGCTAATACGTGGAGTGTATGCGCAGCGTAGCTGTCTGTTTGACTGCTTCATCCAGGGAGGGAGAAGGCTTTTCAGCACCATCTGATGTTAAAAGGCACTAGTTTTAAGTGCATAGCTCATAAATTCTGCTGACACTTTGGATTAACCTTATGTAGGTTTCCAGCTAATGAATTGTAATTGATTTCAATCTTAGCTGATAAATCTAATTGGTAATTTATAGAACAAATATTTGATAAGCTTCTATTAATTGTCACCCCACCAAGCGGACAGCTAACATGAATTGCACTTCACTGCAGCTTTAGAGATCGGTTTAGGCTGAGACATTGCGCCTGCCTTAGGTTGCTGACTTCTTTATTTCAGAGCTCTGGAGACACCTAGTTTGAAAAATGTTATTCTGTTTTTGTGAGAACTTAGTGAACAAGAAAATACTCGAGTGAAATGCAATGTATTTCTTTTGTAATCAGTGCATTTGAAAATTCAAGCCAGCATATTCCTAGTAGATGGAAGCAAAATTAAGTTGTCTTTGTAGAAAATGAAGAGCCTTTCTTCCAGCAAAAATCCCTGCTGTATGCAATAGCCCTGATTAACCCTCTCCCTTCTGCATGTTTCCCATATTACAGACTTGAGACTGTCCTCATTCCCATATGTAATAGACATCCAAAGAATTTCAATTGCTTTGTTGAACTTTTACTAATGATCTTGTTTTTATTTTCTCTCTTGTTTTTGGTTTTTCACCATTGATATTGTATTTAGAAGGTTTCAGGTGGGTGAAACCTCCTATTCCATGCGTAAGGTGCCTCGCTGAAGGGAGCTCGAGGCCTGGATCTAGGGCAGACACACACCTCCTCCTCTTCCAGCAAGGAACGCACCGAAAAGTCACATGATGAGAAATATGGTAACGGGTTTGTAACTGCCACAGCAAAACAATTTGCCTCCATGCCTGAATCTTCTGTCTTGTGGCTTCAGAAACAGCTTAAAATAATTTTGTTTACAAGCAAGTTATGTAAGAGAATGTTTTATACTATAGCCACAATTCTGTCAAAGATAAGTAAAAGTTAATTGATATTAAAAATTATTAGAGATAATTTACTAGTAAAAGCTTCTAACTCTTCTTGTTGTTCATTTTTTCCTTTTTTCTTCTTTGTTTGGATTGCAGCATTCTGCTCTTCTGATGATGCGCTGTGACCCTGCAGTAGCGCAAAGGCTGCGCAGCGTTAATGCGCAATGCGTACGAATGAGCCCCTGTGAACGGTTGACTAGATGAGTAATCTGATTGACTGGCTCCCTCAGTCCTATTTTGTAGCCTTTTTGGATAAAATTGGGTTTTAGCATACCTCGAGTCCAACTAATCTCATTAAACAAATATTCTCTATGGGCCTGTCTAGTAGATTAATGGATCTGGTTGGCCGTTTGCTGCGTCTAGGGGTGTTCTATGTAGCGCAGCAGTTCGCAGCGATTGCGCAGTGCGATGCTGTTAGGTTGCGCAAGCGATGTTTGCGCTCGCATTACAGGGACCTCAACCTAGGTGCAGTCCTGTCATACGAGGTTTCAGCTTCAGTCCCCCTTGGGAGACGGGCATTGTGAGGATGTGACTTATAGCCTGGCCTTATGATATCTGGCTTGTCAGAAAAACATTTTCCTCCTCAGTAGCATAGTTTTGATGTTAGTGAGGAACATTATTGTTTATTTAGAGCATAGTTTTGATGTTAGTGAGGAACATTATTGTTTATTTAGAGCAGCATTTCCCAAAATGTGTTTTATAGGTATTCTGATAAAATGTCCAATGAAAGAAGAGTTCCGTGGTCAACTAAGTTCAGGGAGCCATGTATATACTATTAAAGGCTTAGGGAAGTCCTGTAGTCAAGAAACCTGTTTTCTGTTTTCCTAATTTATTTGATTGTGAAATCCTTTTTCCCAGTGATAACTATTAACACATCGTAGAACAGACTTTGGGAAACTTGGGTTGGGGGGCAGGGGACGAACTTAGCCTTAAGTGGCGCCTTCCAGATACCACTTGAAAACGTAGCAAGAGCCCTTAGGTGTTCAGATAAGAGAAGTCCAGCATAGAGTCTTAAGGCAACTGACTTCCCGGTTAAGTGCCAGTGTAAGGGTTGGTCATTGGTTGGCAGAACTGAACATGGTGGTTTGCACCTGGGTTCTGGTGGCGCAGGCGCAGGAGCAGCCAGCTGTGGCAGCGCATTAGTTTTGGCGCAAGCGAGCCTATGCTGCAGGGTCACTTTTGGCTGGTCAGAGAAGGAATAATGATATCACCTTCTTCCCCCCTCCCCCAATCTTTTTTTTTCCCCTGTATAAATTTTCCCCTTTCCCTTTACCTCCTTCCCCTCCCATCTTCTTTCATTAACCCCTCCTAAGGCATGTTATTTGAAAGCAATTGAGACGCAACCGAACTTTGCAGTAGCTTGGAGTAATCTTGGCTGTGTTTTCAATGCACAAGGGGAGATTTGGCTTGCAATTCATCACTTTGAAAAGGTTAGTCGTTAAATTAATAATTGGTATTTTTGAAGTGCTTATGTATGCAGGGTGTTTCTACTAGAACTAAATAATAGGCCTTTACTTAATCAGTCACATAATATCTTTGTTTTTCTGACAGTATTGCAGCATTTGCTGGATGTTATATGGCAGTTTCCAGTTTAGCATTGAAAATGTACTTTAGTAATTAAAAATTCTTTTTTTAAATGGGCAGCTTTACTGTAAAGAAGCAGGGTTTCTTGGTGAAAAGACTGATTCCAGATCTGGGGCAGGAAATGTACAAAAATAATCTGGAGTGCCTTGTTGTGCCAGAAAGCGAGGACATTTTGATATATTTATGTCAAAAGGACTCAGGAGGCAACTGGAAGAGGCTCCTACTGGCTAAAGATGGGAGTTGAGCATCAGTGGGAATAATAGCTGAAATATATTGAAACTTATCAAATACATTTAAATTCATGAGTATAATTATACTAAGAAGAAATTCATGGATCATCTTTGGAAGATAAGGAGCAACTCATTTTGAGAACTGGTTAAACAATTGTCCTTTCTCTCCTGTATGAACTGGACATCAGGGTAACCCAGTAGTTGATGGGGGAAGTTTCTCTTTATACAAATGTTCCAGCTAATAAATGAAGTAGGAATGATAGAATCAGAGTATCACCAATAATAAATTTAGGCATTTATCAGTGGCAAAAAAAGAGACATAAACAGACATTTTGTACCTTGTGATAGAAGTAAATACTTCCACCAGTGAAGTAGCCTTGCAAAAAGAGAAAAGAACCCAAATCTGATTACGCTTGTAGTTCTACCAATTTACAGGAAATACATGGGACAGGAAAACATAATAAGCACGTTAAAGGACACCATGGGGTGCAGTCAGCAAATTTAAACTATGGGAAGCTGTATAGGACACTGATCTGATTTCTTCAACAATTACAGGAATAAAAACGGAGATTTAAATTAAACTTTTAATTTAAAAGATTTAAAGAAACTCACAAAGACATGTTAATTGTATGGGTCTTATTTGGATCCTCAATCAAAGTTAATCAGAAATTGGACCACTGAATGGATATTTGATATTAAGGAATTGCTGTCACTTTTTTATGTATGATATTGGTATTGTGGTTATGTTAGGAGGAAAAAATATTCCTGTATTGTCCCTAAAATATATTTTGAAATATTTTCGAATGAACTGATATGTCTGGGATTAGCTTCAGAATGATCTGGGAAGAGGGTGAATTAGGTTGGAATATAGATTAAATAAAATTGAATATGATTTTTTAATTGTTTAAGCTGGGTAATGGAGACTTGGGGGTTTGTTCTATTCCTCTGCTTTTGTATATATTTGAAATTTTCCATAATAAAAAGTTAAATTTTGGGGGTGGACATCTATTGCTATAGACAATCTAAGTAAGTTAAGTGCAGCAGAGTTGCCATCTAAGTGAAGAGGAATGTTCTTTTTTTTTTTTGGAATGTTCTTAATGAATGTTAAATATATTCGCAGTTACTCATTACCTTTACCTTTTCAGTATTTCAGTTCAGGTTTCCATTCATTACACTATAGGAGTACCTACTCTCTTGCTCTGTGGTTCTCCTTGGTTGCACATGAGGAGCTTGTAAAAGATGGATATCCTGGCCCCGTTTTCAGAGGGTCTGATTTAACTGGCCTGTGATGGAACCCAGGCTCCATTTAGGAGGTGAATTCTAATATACTGCCAGGGTTGAGAATTACTGCTGTAGATATATCTGGTCATATTTTAAGACAGCTTCAGAACTATTTGAATGAACCATTTAATGGTTAGTATCCCCTTGAAGTAATGTATCTTACTGAGTATACAGCTCTAATTACACATCTAAGGGCTGAGTATACAGTTGTAGTTACTGAGGTATGTATTTCCTATTCAGTTAGAGCTTGCTGCTTCTTCCTGCCATTATTTTTTAGAAGAGCTAGGCTGATTAATTGAGAATAAAATGGGGCCAACCATGAGAAGTGTTCAGCTCAATAAAATTGGAGCAGACCCAATTTAAAATTTTTCCCTTCAGGACACATTTTGCTCTTGTATTACATAGGAAGATATTTTGGTAACATTGAGATTTGTGAATAATGAGTGGGTACTAAAATAATTGGGTTTTAAAAATGAAAGAAATAAGATTTAATTATACTAGAAAATGTAATTGGAGGTCTAAAATTATCTCAGACTAAAAAATTGTAATTGGGAAGTTAATCTGAAATCCTAACTTGCTCTAAGTAACTGTCTTGCAATTTTTAGGCTGTCACCCTTGACCCCAATTTTCTGGATGCTTATATCAATTTAGGAAATGTCTTGAAAGAGGCACGGATTTTTGACAGGTGAGGGAATGTTCTATTTGGAATTTTTGTTGTATCAACACTTGAGAGTTTGGACTGAAATTATCACAGTGGGTCATTGAAATACACTTTTATTTTCTACTATGTTGCTTTCCCCTGCTCAGGTCTGCTGTATTACCTTTTATTATAGGTTTATTGCTGCCTGACTTCATTGTTGGCTTTTCACAAAGCCATTATCCTTCTCACTAGGAGTTTAGTTGAAATTTCCTTTATTGTAAAACTATTGCAATGGTTATCTTTTAGACTAAATTATTCCTTCTATCTGATTCAGAAAGCCAGGTGAATCCTGACTTTTAACTTTTTGTTGCTGTTGTCATAGGAAAGTCTATTTCTTATGGGGGTATAGAAAATTTTTCAGTGTAAAAATACATTTTATAAAGGTGCAATTTTGATTTTTGAGGTTAAGTGTAGTATGGCATGAATTAATTGTAACTAGTTATAATTGATATACTTTGATATAGTATAGAATGAAATAATTGTAACAAAGCATCCATTAAAAGTTAATTGCATTGTGTGTGTGTGTGTGTGTGTGTGTGTTTCTGTTTATAGAGCTGTGGCAGCTTACCTTCGTGCCCTAAGCTTGAGTCCAAATCATGCAGTGGTACATGGTAACCTGGCTTGTGTATACTATGAGCAAGGCCTGATAGATCTGGCAATAGACACCTACAGGCGAGCTATTGAATTGCAACCACATTTCCCTGATGCTTACTGCAACCTAGCCAACGCTCTCAAAGAGAAGGGCAGTGTAAGGATTTTTATTGTCTCTTATTTTGTTACCTGATGGCATTAAAAAAAGTCATTTTTGTACATGTTGTAATTAAATATTGAGGTGGTAAATTGTTTATTTCGGAGTTGTAGATGAGAGGAAGAATAGCAAAAATACCTGTTTTCTGGAATATTACCAGACATTAGGCTTAACTAAGCAATTGTTAGAATAATATCAGTGGTGACTCTGTGATTCCTCTGTATAGGTTTTTGAATAGTTTGTTTTGTTTTTTAGGTTGCCGAAGCAGAAGATTGTTATAATACAGCTCTCCGGCTGTGTCCCACCCATGCAGACTCTCTGAATAACCTAGCCAATATCAAACGAGAACAGGGAAACATTGAAGAGGCAGTTCGCTTGTATCGTAAAGCATTAGAAGTATGTTGAGGGTGGTGTGGCTGGGTATTTTGTCTGTGTGATAGTAGAGGGAAGGCAGTTAAGTTTGCCATGTCATCCACCTCTTTTGTAAAAGTACATAGTGGGTGAATCATTCATTGAACCAGTAATTGAGTACCTAAGGTATGAGTGAGGTCCTGTGTGACATTCAAGAAAATCCTTAACATTGAGTTTGTTATTTTATGGGTAGATAAGATCGTCACAAAAATTTAAACAGTAAGCTAGAGTTCAAGAAGAGTTACCAGTAAATATATAATTTCAGTACCTGATGGCTGTAATGTTGGTTGGTAGGTGTGGTAGGAGTTTTGAAGAGAGAGATGCTAGAGTTAACCAGCATAAACTAAGATGAGGAGAGGGTCTACCTCATTATGTTTTGAAACACGGAGAGGTATAAAATAAAGGAAGAGGTAGAATTTGAACTACTTGGCTTTGAAGAATGAGTAGACTTGGAGAAGGTGGAGAGAAGTGTAGGGATATAAAGGTGCTTGAGCGAAGTTCTTGTTGTGGTAAGTTATTACTGCTGTTTTAGCAGTTATTTTTTTTAAACCTCAGTTATCATCTTGAATCTTTATAGGTCTTCCCAGAGTTTGCTGCTGCCCATTCAAATTTAGCAAGTGTATTGCAGCAGCAGGGAAAACTGCAGGAAGCTCTGATGCATTATAAGGAGGCTATTCGGTAAGAGACTCACAGCCTTATTTTTTTCTTCAAAGTTTTTAAATATTTGGCATTTGGCACATTTGGTATGTGGGACTTTTAATAATAGACTAAATTGAAATTACAGGGGGTTAAAGGTTTTTGTACTAGAGAAATAAAATCTTTGTCCTCTCCTTTAGAATCAGTCCTACCTTTGCTGATGCCTACTCTAATATGGGAAACACTCTAAAGGAGATGCAGGATGTTCAGGGAGCCTTGCAGTGTTATACTCGTGCCATTCAGATTAACCCTGCATTTGCGGATGCCCACAGCAATCTGGCTTCCATTCACAAGGTACTATTTTTTATATATATTTTATTACAATATATGCATCTTAGCACCTAATGTTCTTAATTTTAGGAAAAAATTTAACCATCCCACTTTATTTATTTCCAGGATTCAGGGAATATTCCAGAAGCAATTGCTTCTTATCGCACTGCTCTGAAGCTTAAACCTGATTTTCCTGACGCTTATTGTAATTTGGCTCATTGCCTGCAGGTAAAGAATAACAGGACAGTAATTGGCTTTCAGGGTTGTAATCACTTTTTAATTGTATGTGCCATATTAATCCAAGCTTGGCTGGAGACAGTGTTTTTTAATGGGTTATTTGACATCACTTTAGGCCAAAGACACATAAGATGTTAAGTCTTGGAGTAAGGTTTTCTGGATAATAACTTCTTTTTGCCTCCTCTAGATTGTCTGTGATTGGACAGACTATGATGAGCGAATGAAGAAGTTGGTCAGCATTGTCGCTGACCAGTTAGAGAAAAATAGGTTGCCTTCTGTGCATCCTCATCATAGTATGCTATATCCTCTTTCTCATGGCTTCAGGAAGGCTATTGCTGAGAGGCATGGGAACCTCTGCTTGGATAAGGTGCGAGTCTTTCGTTTTAATTTTTTTGTTGTGAAGTAAAACACAGATACAGAAAACTACATGAGTCAAATTTATGGCTTAATGAGTTATCATAAGGTGTTTACCACCCAAGTTGAGAAATGAAGCTTCATGAGCCAGCCCAGAAGCCCCCCTCCCATTGTGTCCTGTCTTGATCATAACCCCTTCCATTCTATAAGGGGAAATCCTTAATTGAAATACTTAACAGTAGGCTGATGGTGTTTTCCTTTAATTTTGAAACCATAGTTTTTAATAAAATGTTTGGTATTTTCTACTCACCTTTGAGAATTAGAGCAGTACTTGATCAAAGGTGGGAATTTTCTCAGCAGAATAGAGCAGAGTGCTAGGTGTAATTCTGTTTTGTTTTTTTTTCTTTACATCTTTATTGGAGTATAATTGCTTTACAATGATGTGTTAGTTTCTGCTTTATAACAAAGTGAATCAGTTATACATATGTTCCCATATCTCTTCCCTCTTGCGTCTCCCTCCCTCCCACCCTCTAGGTGGTCACAAAGCACCGAGCTGATCTCCCTGTGCTATGTGGCTGCTTCCCACTAGCTATCTATTTTACGTTTGGTAGTGTATATATGTCCATGCCACTCTCTCACTTTGTCACAGCTTACCCTTCCCCCTCCCCATATCCTCAAGTCCATTCTCTAGTAGGTCTGTGTCTTTATTCCCGTCTTGCCCTTAGGTTCTTCATGACTTTTTTTTTCTTAGATTCCATATATATGTGTTAGCATATGGTATTTGTCTTTCTCTTTCTGACTTGCTTCACTCTGTATGACAGACTCTAGGTCCATCCACCTCACTACAAATAACTCAATTTTGTTTCTTTTTATGGCTGGGTAATATTCCATTGTATATATATGCCACATCTTCTTTATCCATTCATCCGATGATGGACACTTAGGTTGCTTCCATCTCCTGGCTATTGTAGATAAAGCTGCAACAAACATTTTGGTACATGACTCTTTTTGAATTATGATTTTCTCAAGGTATATGCCCAGGAGTGGGATTGCTGGGTCGTATGGTAGTTCTATTTGTAGTTTTTTAAGGAACCTCCATACTGTTCTCCATAGTGGCTGTATCAATTTACATTCCCACCAGCAGTGCAGGAGTGTTTCCTTTTCTCCACACCCTCTCCAGCATTTATTGTTTCTAGATTTTTTGATGATGGCCATTCTGACTGGTGTGAGAGGATATCTCATTGTAGTTTTGATTTGCATTTCTCTAATGATTAATGATGTTGAGCATTCTTTCATGTGTTTCTTGGCAATCTGTATATCTTCTCTGGAGGAATGTCTGTTTAGGTCTTCTGCCCATTTTTGGATTGGGTTGTTTGTTTTTTTGTTATTGAGCTGCATGAGCTGCTTGTAAATTTTGGAGATTAATCCTTTGTCAGTTGCTTCATTTGCAAATATTTTCTCCCATTCTGAGGGTTGTCTTTTGGTCTTGTTTGTGGTTTCCTTTGCTGTGCAAAAGCTTTTAAGTTTCATTAGGTCCCATTCGTTTATTTTTGTTTATATTTCCATTTCTCTAGGAGGTGGATCAAAAAGGATCTTGCTGTGATTTATGTCATAGAGTGTTCTGCCTATGTTTTCCTCTAAGAGTTTGATAATTTCTGGCCGTACATTTAGGTCTTTAATCCATTTTGAGCTTATTTTTTGTGTATGGTGTTAGGGAGTGTTCTAATCTCATACTTTTACATGTACCTGTCCAGTTTTCCCAGCACCACTTATTGAAGAGGCTGTCTTTTCTCCATTGTATATTCTTGCCTCCTTTATCAAAGATAAGGTGACCATATGTGCATGGGTTTATCTCTGGGCTTTCTATCCTGTTCCATTGAGCTATATTTCTGTTTTTGTGCCAATACCATACTGTCTTGATTACTGTAGCTTTGTAGTATAGTCTGAAGTCAGGGAGCCTGATTCCTCCAGCTCCATTTTTCGTTCTCAAGATTGCTTTGACTATTCGGGGTCTTTTGTGTTTCCATACAAATTGTGAAATTTTTTGTTCTAGTTCTGTGAAAAATGCCAGTGGTAGTTTGATAAGGATTGCACTGAATCTGTTGATTGCTTTGTGTAGTAGAGTCATTTTCACTATGTTGATTCTTCCAATCCAAGAACATGATATATCTGTCCATCTATTTGTATCATCTTTAATTTCTTTCATCAGTGTCTTAAAATGTAATTCTGTTTTTAAAAAAATGCTTCCCTACAGAATTTTCTAAAATGCAGGGTTTGTCATGCTCTTTCCACTCTGCTTCCTTCCTACAACTTTAACTTGCTTGGGCTGCTTCATAGGCCTCAGGAACAGGTCAAAGTATGAAGCATATTATACAAATTGCTAAGGTTGTATTAGACTGGTTATATGGATTAAAGAAGTATTCTGGGCATACCATTCCTAACAGGTATGCTTTCTAGTCAGTTTTCCTAGATGAAAATTTACATATAGACTCAACTTTACTAACAAGCACTGAATTCCATTGGTAGATAAATGTTCTTCATAAACCACCGTATGAACATCCAAAAGACTTGAAGCTCAGTGATGGTCGACTGCGTGTAGGATATGTGAGTTCTGACTTTGGGAATCATCCTACTTCTCATCTTATGCAGTCTATTCCAGGCATGCACAATCCTGATAAATTTGAGGTAAGACTAGTGTTGCTCTGGAGTCACTATTTATAAATCCAAACAAACCCACAGTGGTAGCTTTATAAGTCACCTTTAGGTGTTAAGCCCAGTGTCTTTTGGAAAGATTTGAGCCAAGGTTATTAAATATACTATGTGCTGCCTTTCAGGTATTCTGTTATGCCCTGAGCCCAGATGATGGCACAAACTTCCGAGTGAAGGTGATGGCAGAAGCCAATCATTTCATTGATCTTTCTCAGGTAGGTGAAACTCTTATACTTCCAAACTTTTTTTTGAGTCCTCTCCCTCTTTTTCTTGATGAGTCTGGCTAATGGTTTATCAATTTTGTTTATCTTCTTCAAGAACCAGCTTTTAGTTTTATTGATCTTTGCTATTGTTTTCTTTGTTTCTATTTCATTTTTTCTGCTCTGATCTTTATGATTTCTTTCCTTCTACTAACTTCGGGTTTTGTTTGTTCTTCTTTCTCTAGTTCCTTTAGGTGTAAGGTTAGATTATTTATTTGAGGTTTTTATTGTTTCTTGAGGTAGGGTTTTAGCTATAAACTTCCCTCTTAGAACTGCTTTTGCTGCATACCATAGGATTTGGATTATCGTGTTTTCATTATCATTTGTCTCTAGGTATTTTTTGATTTCTTCAGTGATCTCTTGGTTATTTAGTAACATAGTGTTTAGCCTCCATGTGTTTGTGTTTTTTACATTTTTTTCCCTGTGATTGTTTTCTAATCTCATAGCGTTGAGGTCGGAAAAGATGCTTGATATGATTTCAATTTTCTTAAATTTACTGAGGCTTGATTTGTGACCCAAGATATGATCTATCCTGGAGAATGTTCCATGCGTACTTGAGAAGAAAGTGTAATCTGCTGTTTTTGGATGGAATGTCCTATAACTATCAATTAAATCTATCTGGTCTGTTGTGTCATTTAAAGCTTGTGTTTCTTTATCAATTTTCTGTTTGGATGATGTGTCCATTGGTGTAAGTGAGGTGTTAAAATCCCCCACCATTATTGTGTTACTGTCGATTTTCTCTTTTATAGCTGTTAGCAGTTGCCTTATGTGTTGAGGTGCTCCTGTGTTGGATGCATATATATTTATAATTGTTATATCTTTTTCTTGGATTGGTCCCTTGATCATTTTGTAGTGTCCTTCCTTATCTCTTGTAACATTCTTCATTTTAAAGTCTATTTTATCTGATATGAGTATTGGTACTCCAGCTTTCTTTTGATTTCCATTTGCATGGAATATCTTTTTCCATCCCCTCACTTTCAGTCTGTATGTGTCCCTAGGTCTGAAGTGGGTCTCTTCTAGACAGCATATATATGGGTCTTGTTTTTGTATCCACTCAGCGAGCTGTGTCTTTTGGTTGGAGCATTTAATCCATTCATGTTTAAGGTAATTATCGATATGTATGTTCCTGTGACCATCTTTTTAATTATTATTATTTTTTTGTGTGTGATACGCGTGCCTCTCACTGTTGTGGCCTCTCCCGTTGTGGAGCACAGGCTTCAGACGTGCAGGCTCAGCGGCCATGGCCCACGGGCCTAGCCGCTCCGCGGCATGTGGGATCTTCCCAGACAGGGGCACAAACCCGTGTCCCCTGCATCGGCAGGCATATTCTCAACCACTGCACCACCAGGGAGGCCCTTGAGTTTGTTTGTGTAGGTCCTTTTTTCCTCTTGTGTTTCCACTTAGAGAAGTTCCTTTAGCATTTGTTGTAGAGCTGGTTTGGTGGTGCTGAATTCTCTTAGCTTTTGCTTGTAAAGCTTTTGATTTCTCCATCGCATCTGAATGAGATCCTTGCCAGGTAGAGTAATCTTGGTTCTTCCCTTTCATCACTTTAAATATGTCAGGCCACTCCCTTCTGGCTTATAGAGTTTCTGCTGAGAAAGCAGCTGTTAACCTTTGGGAGTTCCCTTGTATGATTTTTCTTTGTCTTTAATTTTTGCCAGTTTGATTACTATGTGTCTCAGCATGTTTCTCCTTGGGTTTATCCTGTATGGGACTCTCCACTTCCTGGACTTGGGTGGTTATTTCTTTTCCCATGTTAGGGAAGTTTTTGACTATAATCTCTTCAAATATTTTCTCGGGTCCTTTCTCTCTCTCTCCTCCTTCTGGGACCCCTATCATGCGAATGTTGTTGCGTTTAATGTTGTCCCAGACGTCTCTTAGGCTGTCATTTGTTTTCATTCTTTTTTCTTTATTCTCTTCCGCAGCAGTGAATTCCACCGTTCTGTTTTCCAGGTCACTTATCCGTTCTTCTGCCTCAGTTATTCTGCTGCTGATTCCTTCTAGTGTAGTTTTCATTTCAGTTATTGTATTGTTCATCTCTGTTTGTTTGTTCTTTAATTCTTCTAGGTCTTCGGTTAAACATTTCTTGCATCTTCTCGATCTTTGCCTCCATTCTTTTGCCGAGGTCCTGGATCATGTTCAGTATCATTATTCTGAATTCTTTTTCTGGAAGGTTGTCTATTTCCACTTCATTTAGTTGTTTTTCTGGGGTTTTATCTTGTTCCTTCATCTGGTACATAGCCCTCTGCCTTTTCATCTTGTCTATCTTTCTGTGAATGTGGTTGTTTTTCCACAGGCTGCAGGATTCTTTCTTCTGCTGTCTGCCCTCTGGTGGATGAGGCTTTCTAAGAGGCTTGTACTTCCAACTTTATTTTGAGCAAATAGTGAATAAAACTGTTGGTGTGTAGCTTGTATCCTCAATTTTCTTTTTTTTTTTTTTTTTTTTTTTTTTTTTTTTTTTTTTTTTTTTTTTGTGATACGCGGGCCTCCCACCGTTGCGGCCTCTCCCATTGCGGAGCACAGGCTCCAGACGCGCAGGCTCAGCGGCCACGGCTCACGGGCCCAGCCGCTCCGCGGCATGTGGGATCTTCCCAGACCGGGGCACGAACCCGCGTCCCCTGCATCGGCAGGCGGACTCTCAACCACTGAGCCACCAGGGAAGCCCTCAATTTTCTTTTTTAAATTTAATTAATTAATTTATTTTTGCCCACTTTGGGTCTTCATTGCTGCCCGTGGGCTTTCTGTAGTTCGGGCGAGCAGGCTTCTCATTACGGTGGCTTCTCTTGTTGTGGAGCACGGGCTCTAGGTGCATGGGCTTCAGTAGTTGTGGCATGTGGGCTCAGTAGTTGTGGCTCGTGAGCTCTAGTGCGCAGGCTCAGTAGTTGTGGCACACGGGCTTAGTTGCTCCATGGCATGTGGGATCTTCCTGGACCAGGGCTCAAACCTGTGTCCCCTGCATTGACAGGCGGATTCTTAATCACTGCACCACCAGGGAAGCCCATATCCTCAATATTTTTCATGACAGATATTTAACATCAGCTACTACATACCTGTGGGTAATTGCTTTGATCTTATTTCCTTGATTGTTTACATTTATTACATTGCATTTATAATCAGCATGGGTTTTTGCTGAGTTTGCAAATGAAATAGAAATATGGTGTATTTGTGCTTGGACATAGAACTTCTCTGGGGATTGAGCTAGCACTTGTGACAGTAGATACCTAATATTACTGAATAAATTGAACAAAATGGTGGCTTGGAAGAAGAACAAATAGGTCATTTAAGGGGCCTTTGCCTTTGGTTTTCTTTATTTCTATATTTGCTCCATTGCTGTTTCCTCTAGGAGCAAAAGTTTTATGATAGTTTAAGATTTAAACCTGTGAGGGAATGAATTTGCTGAAGATATGGACTAGAGTTTTTTCTTATAGACACTATTGGCCACTTTGGTGACTAACAGAGGTATGTATGGTATATCCAGTAATTCATATATTTGAATCATTGAAGTCCTAGCAGAAGGATTGTGAGACTCTTGTCATTTCATAAATAATTTCTACCAACATCTTTTGCGTTATAGCTGTTGCTTTGGAAATATACCTGACCATTTTTGATGTAGGGTTGGACTCTCTGTGACCAAGAGGTATATGGCCCTCCACCTCTGAGACCTTTTAGGAATCACTGCTTATTGACTGAAGTCTAAACACTTTAAAATATATATTTATTAATTTTATATATATATATATACATATATATAAATTGAAATGTAGTTGACATACAATGTTGTGTTAGTTTCAGATGTACTACATAGTTAATTGACATTTGCATACATTATGAAATCACCATGATAAGTCTAGTAACCATCTGTCCCCATACAAAGTTATTACAGTATTATAGACCATATTCCTCATGTTGTATGTTATATCCCTGTGGCTTGCTTGTTTTTATATCTGGAGGTTTGTACTACTTAATCCTATTCACCTGTTTTGCCCCCCTCCGTCCCTTCCCTCTGGCAACTTTTAAATGGCTGAGGAATATTCCATTGTGCATATATACCACATCTTCTTTATCCATTCATCCATTGATGGACACTTAGGTTACTTCCATTTCTTGGCAGTTGTAAATAGTGCTGCAGTGAACATTGGTGTGCCTATATGAAGTCCAAGCTCTTCAGTGTGGCCTTCACAACCTTTATAAACAAACAACCTTGTTTGCCAGTGCTTTTCACCCATTGTTAGCCCTCAGTTACACCCTATACCAAGTAGAAGTGATCTACCCATTTTTTAAACCTACCATGCACTTACATTACTCTGGTTCTTTATTTATACAGTTCTCTGTTGAGATTGTATTCTGTTCAGCTCCCTCAAACTCCTCCTATCCATCTTTTTAAAAAGTTTATTTATTCATTCATTCATTTATTTATTTATGGCTGTGTTGGGTCTTTGTTGCTGTGTGTGGGCTTTCTCTAGTTGTGGCGAGCGGGGGCTACTCTTCATTGTGGTGCGCGGGCTTATCATTGCGGTGGCTTCTCTTGTTGCAAAACACGGGCTGTAGGCATGTAGGCTCCAGTAGTTGTGGCACATGGGCTTAGTTGCCCCGCAGTGTGTGGGATCTTCCTGGACCAGGGCTCGAACCCGTGTCCCCTGCATTGGCAGGCGGTTTCTTAACCACTGAGCCACCAGGGAAGTCCCAAGCCTAGTTGTTCATACATTCGGTCTAGAGGTAAACTCTCCTTCCTCTGTCTCCTGTTTGTGTAATGCTGTGGGCCCATTTTAATGGTACTTAACCATATTTTTACCCCGTGTTAATGTAATTTGTGTTGTTACCACTTTTGCATCTGGGAATTTGAATTCTGTTCAATGCCATTAAGACTAATTGAATCAGTCTTAGATTATACATAGTATATGTTCTTATTTTTTTATTCCATAGATTCCATGCAATGGAAAAGCAGCTGATCGCATCCATCAAGATGGTATACACATCCTTGTAAATATGAATGGTTATACCAAGGGTGCTCGAAATGAACTCTTTGCTCTCAGGCCAGCTCCTATTCAGGTAAAGGAAATAATGATAATTATTCAGTGTTTATTGGGCTAAGAAGACAGTGATAGGTTTTTTTCCCTCTGGTTAACTGTCCTTTGAAACAGTAGGCAGACATGCTTGACTTACGAAAAAAAAAAGTGTAGTTCTTGAAAATGAACAGGGACAAAGAATTTTGAGTGAGAACACAGTGCCCACAGGAACATGTATATGGAGATGTGCAATTCGTAGTTCAATGTAAACAGTTGTTCTGTCTTGTAAATTGGAAAAACGGTTTAGCACCTAGAAGGTTAGTCTAAAATATTGATTGTTCTTGGCTAAAGAAGTCCACCCTCCTTGGTTGTTTAGGTACTTATTTAATTTTAGACCATTTTGCTGAAGGTTCTTAGTCAGTTTTTTTTTTTTTTTTTTTTTTTTTTTAGTGGGATCTTCCCGGACCGGGGCATGAACCCGCGTCCCCTGCATTGGCAGGCGGACCCTCAACCACTGCGCCACCAGGGAAGCCCCTCTTAGTCAGTTTTTGATCTGATTTTATTTTTCTTTTAGGCAATGTGGCTGGGGTACCCTGGGACTAGTGGCGCCCTTTTCATGGATTATATCATCACTGATCAGGAAACTTCACCTGCTGAAGTTGCTGAGCAGTATTCTGAGAAACTGGCTTATATGCCCCATACTTTCTTTATTGGTGATCATGCTAATATGTTTCCTCACCTGAAGGTAGGTAGAAAAACAGTGCTATAGGGGAATTGCAGATAACTGTAGTCATTTATTTCCTTGCTGCTGTCCCTGTGCATCCTAAAAGATATGTCTGAAACTTCTTTCGATTAGAAGAAAGCAGTCATCGATTTTAAGTCCAATGGGCACATTTATGACAATCGGATTGTACTGAATGGCATCGACCTCAAAGCATTTCTTGATAGTCTGCCAGATGTGAAAATTGTCAAGGTCAGAACCTGGTCAATACTGTCATTGAAATTAAGTTACCTGCATTTGGGATATTTTCCCTAATGATGTATTTTGTATAATTATTTTAAGATGAAATGTCCTGACGGAGGAGACAATGCAGACAGCAGTAATACAGCTCTTAATATGCCTGTCATTCCTATGAATACCATTGCAGAAGCAGTTATTGAAATGATTAACAGAGGACAAATTCAGATAACAATTAATGGATTCAGTATTAGCAATGGACTGGCAACTACCCAGGTGAGAAGAGAATAATAGAACATACTATCTACTACCAAGTATACATTTATCTTCTTTACATCTCATAACTCTAGGAGGTAAGCATCATTATTCCTGTTTTATAGATGAGGAAATGAATTCAGTGGAAACTGGCATCTTGTATAGGTTTGTTTGATTTTAAAAGTCTCTTGGATTCAGCCAGCAGGTTACTTAATGAGAGTCTTCTGTGTTAATAACTTGTTATTTCCTGCCTGTGGCTTTACTCTTACCAACAGTGAACTGTCTATAGGCATCATACAGTGTCTTGCTTCTGTAACTCATCCTTTCCCCAGTTAAATCTTACTCATCTTTAAGACTTTGAGTTCAGACAACTCCACCAAGAATCTCTTTCTGTCCATATCCCTGACCTCTCCTTCCCTGCTGCATTGGTACCTGTATTCTCTGTTCTTGTAGTATTTGGGATATATCTTTACATCCAGCACAACACATTATAATTCCCTGGGTTTGTATGTATTCTCCACTGAATTGAATTACTTTAGGGTCCGTGTCTTAGCCACGATAATGAAGTACGTGCTGAGTAAATATTGGGTTGGCCAAAAAGTTCGTTCAGGTTTTTGTAAGCTCATATGAAAAATTGAATGAACTTTTTGGCCAACCCAATATTATATATTGCATACCTGAATAAGTGAATATGTAGCTCTGTCAAGAGATCATAAGGCAAGGATCTCTGACCTCTTTAGGAATTAACAGTTTTAGTGGTATAGCAGTTTATACAAAGAATGCTTGAAATGAATTAAGGTAAAGGAATTAATCACCTGTAATATGTGTTGGGCCTGAACTGTCCTTTGAAATAATAGGGCAGACATGCTTGACTTAAGGGAAAACAAGTATACTTCTTGAAGTGCACAGGTACAAAGAATTTTGAGTGTAGAACACAATGCCCATAATGTATGAGATGTCTGTCACACCTGGAATACTTACAATAACAAGGTAAGGCAGTACCCAGATGTGTGGGAATTGCAAGATAAGACTGTAATTGTGTATGTAGATGCTCAGAAATAGTGCTGAGCAATGTGAGGAGAGGCAGTCTTAGTAGAGATTGTTCAGTAATTTAAGTTTAGTCTTGAAAGGTGGGTGTGATTTAGAAAAGGATATTTCATACATGGAGAAAAGAGTGAGCAAAAGCTTGGCTGTTGGACTAATAGGGTTTTGAAGAGAACTTTTTGGCTAGAGTGAGATGTTTCATAGTGCAGTCCCCCCCAAATTAAGATAATGCTCTAACTTTTTTTCCTTTAATGTGTCATGAATATATTCTCATTATAGTTCAGCGATATGACTTTTAATGGTTATACCACTTTGCATCATAAGGATTATTTATTGATTGAAAAATACCAGATTGGGGACTTCCCTGGTGGTCCAGTGGTTAAGACTCCATGCTCCTGGACTTCCCTGGTGGTGCAATGGTTAAGAATCCACCTGCCAATGCAGGGGACACGGGTTTAAGCCCTGGTCTGGGAAGATCCCACATGCCGCGGAGCAACTAAGCCCGTGTGCCACAACTACTGAAGCCCTTGCGCCTAGAGCCCGTGCTCTGCAACAAGAGAAGCCACTGCAATGAGAAGCACACGCACTGCAACGAAGAGCAGCCCCTGCTCGCCGCAACTAGAGAAAGCCCGCGTGCAGCAGCAAAGACCCAACACAGCCAAAAATAAATTAAAAAAAGAAAAGACTTTGCGCTCCCAATGCAGGGGACCTGGGTTCGATCCCTGGTCAGGGAACTAGATCCCGCATGCTGCAACTAAAGACCCCGCATGCTACAGCTATAAAGACCCTGCATGCTGCAATGGTGCAACGAAGATCCTGTGTGCCGCAACTAAGACCTGAAGCAGCCAAATAAATAAATAACTAAATATTGAAAAGAAAGATATCGGACCATGTTTACTTTAAATATAATCATATATTTTTTCTTGTTCTAGATCAACAATAAGGCTGCCACTGGAGAGGAGGTTCCCCGTACCATTATTGTAACCACACGTTCTCAGTACGGGTTACCGGAAGATGCCATTGTGTACTGTAATTTTAATCAGTTATATAAAATTGACCCATCTACTTTGCAGATGTGGGCAAATGTGAGTGTGTGTAGATTCATTATTAATGTCTAGAGATTCTAGTAAAGATTCTGTATATAGGTCGTCTTGCTGAGGCTGCCCTCCCATCCTCCCATTCAGGAGCTATTTTGCTAGACTATTGTGATAGTCTTCAAAAGATCTGTAGATTTCAGCAATTTTTGATTTGTCCTTCAAGTGTCTAAATATCATTTTATGAACTTTTAAAATGTATGTGTTCAAATGCAGGGATCAGCAAACTTTTTCTTAAAAGCCCAGGTGGTAAATATTTTTGGTTTTGCAGTCCATATTCTCTGTCACACCTACTCAATTCTGCCATTGTAGCAAGAAAACACCATACTCGTTATATAAGTGAATGAGTATAGGTATGTTCCAATAAGTTTTTATTTACAAAAACAGGCAATATGCCAGATTTGGCTCATAGGCTATAGTTTGCCAACCCATGGTCTAAGCTGATAGCAAAGCTGTTATGTATACTCATCCACATTTTACATCATTCTTGCAATATTGTAGAGTTAGAACCAGGAAGGAATTGGCTCATGCCATTACTTCTCAGTCATTTCATCATACCAGTTTGCATAAGCAGGACCTCTGCAGGTTCTAAACTTCACGATCCATATCTGCCTCTTTTTCCATAGAGGTAAAATGGAGATAATTCTTGGTTGACTTTTTTTCTGATTAATATCTGGGTTTTTTGGTCTGTTTTCTCTTTTTAAAGGAGGAGGGAGGGTGGAGAAGAGGAAACAGATGAGTACTGGTTTACTATCCCTGAATCTTTACTTCCTCATTTCAAAAAACCTGAAAATCAAAAGCATCTTCATAAGTTTGTGGTAAATTTATTTGGTTGGCAGCCACACTGCCTGAACTGATGTTAGGCTATTTATGGTTCTTTATTTATTCCATTTAGTATGAATATTCCTACATCTTGATGCAGAGATACTAATATGTTGGTTTGCAGGGAGTTGCTGCTGAGAGTGTTATGTAATTTATATATACTGTACTACTTTTAAAAAATCTGAAATAATTCTAAATTCTGAAATCCATCTGTTCTCATGGCTTTCAGAGACAGGGTGGTGAACTTGTATGATACGTTGAGTAGATGTAGGTCTAAATCGGGTTGGCAAACTATGGCTGATGAGCCAAATCCAGTCCACTGCTTGTTTTTTTTTTTTTTTTAAATTTTGGCAGCGTGGCATGCGGAATCTCTTAGTTCCCTGACCAGGGATTGAACCTGAGCCCCCTGCAGTGGAAGCACGGAGTTCTAACCACTGGACCACCAGGGAAGTCCCAGCTGCTTGTTTTTGTAAATAAAATTTTATTGACACACAGCCATGCCTACTTACTTACATATTGTCTATGGCTACTTTCCAGTGACAAGGGCAGAATTGAATAGTTATGACACAGTCCACGTTGGCATCAAAGGCAAAAGTATTTGCTCTCTGGTCCTTTATAGAAAATGTCTGCTGACCCCTGATCTAGATTAGGCACATAAAGTTTGGCAAGTGTGAACTAACTTTATTTGTTGTACCATGGTGGGGGATTGATTTAAAATTTGAAATGGAAAATTCCTATCTCATGGACAAAAACCACTCCTAGTATCAGTTCCCACAGGACATAGCTGCCTCAGATTTAGCCAATTAGTAACTTGTTTTGTGTCTTCTTGCATCAATCTCCTCTTTCTTTGAACTGTCTTTGGGGACCGCTAAGCAGAACAGGAACCTATAATTCAGTTGATCTAATTCATCTATGTGAACGAAAGACTTAAGTTCACGGTAGGCTGCTATCTGGGTGAAAAGAATAGAGTATGGTAGAATTACTAGACATTTATGGGAGCCTTTCTTGAGAAGGGCAGAGCTGCTATTAATACTTGCTCTTGTTTTCCCTATTTTAGATTCTGAAGCGTGTTCCCAATAGTGTACTGTGGCTGTTGCGTTTTCCAGCAGTAGGAGAACCTAATATTCAACAATATGCACAAAATATGGGCCTTCCCCAGAACCGTATCATTTTTTCACCTGTTGCTCCTAAAGAGGAACATGTTCGGAGAGGCCAGCTGGCTGATGTCTGCTTGGACACTCCACTCTGTAATGGACACACCACAGGGATGGATGTCCTTTGGGCAGGGACACCCATGGTGACTATGCCAGGTGAGTTGCTTCCTTGTTCTTTTAAAAATCTCCTTGGGAGAGACACTTCCAGGTGAAATCATATGTACTAGAAGCAGCATTTAGGGCAAGATGATAGAAAATGAGACTTGTTCAAGTTGAACACTCCTCATCTGCATCGTGTGGATATTTAACATAAATAACATTAATAACTGTGTGCTATTTGCATTCTCAGATGTGCAGTTGTTATCTTTCTTATTGCAGGAGAGACTCTTGCTTCCCGAGTTGCAGCTTCCCAGCTCACTTGTTTAGGCTGTCTTGAGCTTATTGCTAAAAATAGACAAGAATATGAAGACATAGCTGTGAAACTGGGAACTGATCTAGAATAGTAAGTAAACTTTTCCATGAACAAATTATATGGTGAGGTGAAGGAAACACGAAAAATTTAGAGAGAATATAGGTGTTATGAAGTGAAATCATAAAATAAGGGTAACATAAAATAAATGAATTAGTTGTATGCTCTCTGGATGGGAGAAGGACTTTTTATTATTTTATTTTAAAATTTAATTTAACTTATTATTTATTTTTATGGCCGTGCCACATGGCATGCGGGATCTTACTTCCCTGGCCAGGGATCAAACCTGTGCTCCCTGCAGTGGAAGCATGGAGTCTTAACCACTGGACCGCCAGGGGAGTCCTGAGAAGAACTTTTTAAATTTTCATAAATGAAGTGATCATTAGGTTTCACTATGTAAAGAGTAAATGGCTGAATAAAAGTAAGTCAAGATACTTAAAAGATGTAAACTAGCTATACTTCAATAAAAAAAGAAAATTAAAAGGCAAACGAGGGAAAAAAATCTGTTCCTTAATGTCAAATATTAATAGCCTGGCTATATAAAGACTGAAGAATATTTACATTTTAAATCCCTTAATAGGAAAGTAAGCAAAGAAATGACAACTGACTAAAGTAGAAATACAAATGGTTAACAAGAAAGTTCAACCTCTGTAGTAGAAATAAATATTTATTTTTAAATTTATTGGCCTTGCCACCTGCCATGTGGGATTTTAGTTCCCTGATCAGGGATTGAACCCATGCCCTCGGCAGTGAAAGAGTGCAGTCCTAACCACTGGACCACCAGGGAATTCCCTAGTTGAAATAAATTAAAATAACATTGAGGTATACCCATTATTTACCTATAAAATAAAAGATTTTTAATATGATACCAATGATGAGGGAGCATTGAGGTGCTGACCTTTTCATACATTGGTGAGTAAATTGGTAGTCTTTTCACAGCCCTAAGGAAAAAAAAAAGCTAGACCTTTGAACCTAAGAATATCCTTGTAATAATATTTGGACACGACTTAAATGCCCCCAAATGGGTGGGAATTCGAGAGATGATGCTTAGATAAATGATGCTTTATCCATACAATAAAATAGTGTTTCTCTCTTAAATGAGATTTTTCTGTGGGTATTACGTGCGATTTTTTTTTTTCTTTGTGTTTTCTGACAAGTAGCATATTATGTAGAAGTTTAAAGAAGCACCCTCTTTGAGTCAGACTTCCTTGGTTTGAATCCAGGCTCTCTCACAAGCTTTGTGTCTTTGGACAAGTTAGTCTCTATGTGCCTTGGTTTTTCCATCTGCAGAATGGGGATGAATGATAGTACCTACCTTGCAGAGATGTGAGGATTAAAAGTGTTCCCGGTCAGAATGGCCATCATCAAAAAATCTACAAACAGTAAATGCTGGAGAGGGTGTGGACAAAAGGGAACCCTCTTGCACTGTTGGTGGGAATGTAAATTGATACAGCCACTATGGAGAACAGTATGGTGGTTCCTTAAAAAACTACCAATAGAGCTACCATACGACCCAGCAATCCCACTCCTGGGCATATACCCTGAGAAAACCATAATTCAAAAAGAGTCATGTACCACAATGTTCACTGCAGCTCTATGTACAATAGCCAGGACATGGAAGCAACCTAAGTGTCCATTGACAGATGAATGGGTAAAGAAGATGTGGCACATATATACAATGGAATATTACTCAGCCATAAAAAGAAATGAAACTGAGTTATTTGTAGTGAGGTGGATAGACCTAGAGACTGTCATACGGAGTGAAGTCAGAAAGAGAAAAAATAAATACCGTATGCTAGCACACATATGGAATCTAAAAAAAAAAGTTCTGAAGAACCTAGGGGACAGGACAGGAATAAAGATGCAGACGTAGAGTGGACTTGAGGACACGGGGAAGGGGAAGGAAGGGTAAGCTGGGATGAAGTGAGAGAGTAGCATTGACATAGATACACTACCAAATGTAAGATAGATAGCTAGTGGGAAGCAGCCCCATAGCACAGGGGGAGATCAGCTCGATGCTTTGTGACCACCTAGAGGGGTGGGATAGGGAGGGTGGAAGGGAAACGCAAGAGGGAGGGGATATGGGGATATATGTATACATATAGCTGATTCACTTTGTTATACAGCAGAAACTAACACAACATTGTAAAGCAATTATACTCCAATAAAAAGAAAAAAAGTGTTCCACATGAAGCACTTAACAACAGTTCTTGGTACATAGTAAGCATTCAAACAGATGTATGTTAAGCATTTATTTATCATTTTCAAAATTTTCTCCCCTGAACATCATATACAGCTAAGAAAAACTAGTGAAAACTTTGAGCCCAGGCATTAAAAAATTAAGATTCATGTCCATCATCCCAGAGATAACTACAGTAAATAATTTCGTGTATTTTTTGGAACTTAGTTGATTTCATACAATACTTTTTCCCCAACATTTTGTTATGAAAAAGTTCAATTTTATAATAAACACTTATATACCTAGCACCTAGCTTCCGCCACTGATAATTTTACTGTATTTTTATCACATTTATTCCATCTGTTTATTCCTATATCCATTTAGAAATCTGTCTTATTTGAAGTAAGTTGCAGATATCAGTATTCTCCCTAAATACTTCAGAATGGCCATCATTAACTAGAGTTTAATACTTGTTTCTTATGTCTTTTGAGGCAGAATTTGCATATAGTGTATACACAAATCTTTTAAAAATTTAATTTAATTTTACTTTTTTAGTTGAAGCATAGTTGATTTACAGTGTTGTTTCTGGTGTACAGCAAAGTTGATTCAGTTATATATACATTATATACATGTGTATATTCTTTTTCATATTATTTTCCATTATGGTTTATTATAGGATATTGAATATAGTTCTCTCTGATGTGCAGTAGGACCTTGTTGTTTACTTTATCTACAGTAGTTTGTACCTGCTAATCCCAAACTGGAATACACAAATCTTAAGTGAGTTTTGAGAAATACCTTTATAACCCAGGCGTCCAACAGCATGTAGAACATTACCATCACTCCAGAAAGTTCCTTCACACCCCTTCTCAGTTGGTCCTCCTCACCAACCCTCAGAGACAACCACTGTTCTGATTTTTTTTTCCACCATAATTTATGTAGTCTTGCCTTTCTAAAACCTTATACAAATGGAATCATACAGTATGTACTCTGAAGGCTTCTTTCACTCAGGATAATGTTTTGAGATTCATCCATGTTGTTGGCTCGTATCAGTAGTTCATTCCCTTTTATTGCTGAGTAGTATTTCAGTGTGTGGATGCACCACAGTTTAACCATTCTATTGACGTACAGAACTTTATTTATTTACTTTTAAATTAAATTAAATTATTTATTTATTTATTTTTGGCCGCTTTGGGTCTTCATTGCTGCGTGCGGGCTTTCTTTAGTTGCGGCGAGCGGGGGCTACTCTTCATTGCGGTGCGTGGGCTCCTCATTAAGGTGGCTTCTCTTGTTGCGGAGCACGGGCTGTCGGTGCACGGGCTTCAGTAGTTGTGGCATGCGGGCTTAGTAGTTGTGGCTTGTAGGCCCTGGAGCGCAGGCTCAGTAGTTGTGGCACACAGGCTTAGTTGCTCCACAGCATGTGGGATCTTCCTGGACCAGGGCTTGAACCCATGTCCCCTGCATTGGCAGGCGGATTCTTAACCACTGCACCACCAGGGAAGCCGACATACAGAACTTTAAAAAAAACACAAAGGTATTTTTATTTGGAAGATAACATTAATATGGTCATGGTTTGGTTGAGGCCAACAGATATGCATAGCTGTTTTACTAGTTCTGGCACAAAAAAACATTAAAATAACCCTTTTATTGTTTTTTAAAAATGTACAAGAGTATTCCAGCTTCTGGCTCTAAAGTAATAACTCTCTCTGTATAATAATAGTCTCATGACAAATGATATATTCACAACAGGAGGAGAGAGAGAATTCTATCCTCTTTCCCCAGAAGAATTGATTGCTTTTTTTTCCTGTTTCTGAACAGAACCATAATCTTGGTGATATTAGGAACACTTTTTTTTATATCTAAATAAAAGAACTCAGTTCATGTACAAGGGGAAAATTAAAGCAGTAGATGTACTGCATTTTTTCCCCTTGAGTGTTTTCCTATTTCATTAAAACATTCATAAAATGAATACTTCCATCTTATGTTTGTGCCTTAGCTATTGTAAATGATGCTTCAGTGAACATCTTTGCATGGTCAGGTATGTCTGCATCTCTGATTATTTCTGTTGAATACATTTAAAAGTGTTATTGATAGGTCATAGGTTTATGAACATTTATAGTTCTAATAGACACATTGCTAAGTTGCATATTAAAAGGGTAAACAGTTTACGTTCTAACCAGTAGTACGTAGGAATAGACATGTCATTGCCAAGTCTTATTTTTATTTTAAAGGTAGAAATAAGGTGAAGTGGAGAATGCATGGTGTCTCTTGGATATGCTTATTTAGGAAAGAACAGTCTTTTCAGGGGACGTGGAGGTGAACTCCATTTTAAGTGTTTAACATTTTGTTAGCTGTGACCTTTCACTTTTTTAGCATTGAGGTAAGGGAGGGCCAATCAGAAGAGAAAGTTTGGTCATGTAATTTACCATACAGGTGTCTAGGTGTTTATGGGGGTTAGTTCTGAATTTCTGCTCTGATTTGTAATCTTGGATCTCTTTTTCTTATTCAGCCTGAAGAAAATTCGTGGCAAAGTCTGGAAGCAGAGAATATCTAGCCCTCTGTTCAACACCAAACAATACACAATGGAACTAGAGCGGCTCTATCTACAGATGTGGGAGCATTATGCAGCTGGCAACAAACCTGATCACATGATTAAGCCTGTTGAAGTCACTGAGTCGGCCTAAATAATGACTGTGTGCACAGGAGAATTACCCCTGTACCTGAGCCTCAACCTTCTGGGGGAAAGGGAACTACTTTTTACTTATCTGTACAATATCATGTTGCAGATGGGTGACAAACAATGATAAGAAATAGCACAGCCAGACTTGCTTCCTGCATGACCATGATAGGGAGAGACACAAGAGATGGGAAACTGCTGTTCCACAAGGAGTCTCCATAGAATTTTGCAGCAGCCAGGTGTTGCATAAGTCTGGAAGGTCTGATCTCCCTTGGTCTTCCATGGGATGGATGGTTAGTGTGGAAGGGAGATAGAGATTGCCCAGCCATTATGTGATTATCATGGATTGATTGAGTCTTCTGAATTAATTTTTTTCTTTATATTTTGGGTATTGGAGCTTTTAAAAATGTTTGGTTTCAGGTATTTTTATTCATGTGAAGTGTATATGATTCTCTTGAGATAAGGTTTTAAGCTAAAATATTCCTTGTTTTAGTTTCTGAACTCTACAGATAAATGGGGACTTTGCTGGTGTAGTCTTTTTATAGGTTTTATAAACCACTTGAGCCTATATCAGTCATTTTAGTGTCTGACATAATGTTTGGAACTATCAGTGCTTTGTTGGTTTATAGATGATGGCTTACATTCTTTCTCTGGTCCGTTTCCTTCTTCCCTTCCCCCCACTTTAAAAATTCTCCTGTAACTTGGCTAACAAAAAACCAAGTCTGATTCAAAACCTCCCAGAGTGTTTCTCTTAAACACATCATCTGGTGCCAAATGAAGATTCTTAGGAGTGATGATTAATTATGAAGGGCACAGTTGTGGTACTGTCACTGATCATAATAATAATGGATTTTTGGCCTAGAGTTTTGACCTATTTCACCAGTGTTTTACCGTTGACTGCCCCTCTATGCTGCTTCCAAAAGTGATAGTGTGTGATAAGATTTTTACTTTCATTTCTAAAGTTTGTTTTTTTTAAGTGAGTCCTGTTCTTCCTTTTTCTTACAGCAGAAATGAAATCCCAGGTAAGTATAAGTATTCAAATATTTGATCAGTAAGTCACAGTTATCTCCAGTACATTAAATAAGTTTCATCAAAAAACATGTTATAGGTAAAAAGCTCTGAAGGACCAGCTATGTATATGATAATTATATTTCAGACCTTCTAGGGTATTATATATAATAACTTGTCTTCTGGACGTGGTCTTGAAGTCTTTATGGATTCAGCCTCAGTAGTAGTGAACTGCACTGCTACTTGGTTTGGAGTACAAATTAGACTTTAGCCCTCCTGGAGGTTGAGTTTTTGGTATTGAAAACCATAGGAATGAAATTGTATTTCAACAAAGGATCGAGGGCTTGAGGCTTAAACAAGCCAACATATGAATATATGTTTTTGTCTTGCTGTACTACTGCACATATGCTGTCTAGTAACAGATATTTTGTCTGCTAGTAGTGTTAGATTATGTCTTTCCAAAGCGCTGAGGCAGTGCACCTATTCTGTAGTTGCAGCTGATGCCTGAATGTATCCTAGCTGACAAATTATTGATTAATAAGAACTTGAATTTCTGAAAGATTTGTACTGTTAACCAAAATCTGAGCAAGGAGTCTCAAATGTAATTCTTAGCCAGAATTACATGTTAATGAACCATTTAACAGTGTAAATCAAGGAACATCAGTGTAGGGATTTCTTTTAATTTATTTTTACCTGCTTGAAATATCAGTTAAAGGTTGCCAGCTTGGTTGCAGATGAACAGACGTTTGAAGTTCACCAAACTACTTAATGTGGAATAGGATAGTAGACTTCCAATGCCCTCAAGGCTGTGACCTTGCAGCCATTTTACATAGCACATCATCCTCCTATAGGGATGAACCTTTCCCTGGCCCGAAAAGTAGCCGCTCTGGTTGAAGCTTTGCTTATTGTAACAGGCTTTTGTTTCCAGGTAACATGTCTGTGGAAGACTTAATTCTGAATAGAGATATAGATATTACTGGAAACTAATTGTTTTTTCTATTATACTCTGCTTTATCAAAAAAGTAAAACATTTAAATTGTGCTACAGAAATTCAGATGTTGTCTTGCAATCTTTAAACAATAAATGAATGATTTGCCCTTAATATGGCTGATGTATTTTGTGTTCTGTTAAATTGAGCATTGGATGGAATAATAGGGTCCTCCAGTGATGAAATCTGTATTTGAACATTAAGACTTAACAAAGCCTGAGACTCCCAGCACATGGATTTGTGTTTGTTCCTGTTCAGCTTGTAACCATTCTGGCTTCTTCATCTACCCTTGTAGTCTCATTCTTTATGTGAACTATTCCTTCCCACTCTGTATGGTGATTGAACTCAACCACCAGTATGAGGGAGGAGGATATCCATGCATCAGGGACCAGAACAGGCTGTTTAGCTGCCTGTTTTCTCAGAGATATAACCAATTTTTTTTTTCAATAAAATGTTAGGTAATTTACCTCCCAAGTTCTGTGGATTGAGACCCTCAAAGCCCTAATGTGGGTTAGTGTTTGTTTCTTGGAAGATGGGGCAAGAAAGATGTCCAGTAGATTAGTCATAAGTTCTTTTTTTTCTATATCTGTTTGTTTATTTGACTGCATCGGGTGTTAGTTGCGGCATGTGGGGTCTTTTCGTTGTGGCACGCAGGGTCTTTTTGTTGTGGTGCATGGGCTTCTCTAGTTGTGGCGTGCGGGCTCTAGAGTGCGTGGGCTCAGTACTTGCGGCATGCAGGTTTAGTTGCCCCATGGCATGTGGGATGTTAGTTCCCCTACCAGGGATCAAACATGTGTCCTCTTCATTGGAAGGTGGATTCTTAACCACTGGACCACCAGGGAAGTCCCCATAAATAAGTTCTTACCACCACCCTCTTCTATTTATTAGGAATCTGCATCAGTTATTTCCAGTCTATTTCAGCTCCTGACTGCCTTCAGTCTAAAGGAGTTGCTGTGCACCTTGAATAAACTTATGTAACTTACCATTTGATTCCAATCCTAAACCCACTCTTTACTTGAAGCATATGCCTCTTAATATTAACTACAGCTAATGTTCAGATTCTTTGCCCAAACCTCTGAGGCACACAGTTATGTAAGCCCCATTATTATGGAATAGGCTTGTAGAGGTAAACTTGCAAGTTTGTTGTAAGTGATAAGGTTGTAATGATAAGCCCTTCTTATCCCATTCCCTATCAACTCAGAAAGTACCTTTTTATATGTAGGCAGTTTGGTGCTTAAGACTAACTAGTGCTGCTGGAACTTGCATTCTAGCTCCCTGCCACTTTTTAGCCATGTGATCTCTGTAAAATGAGAGTGCTAACACTGCCTACTTTTTAAAAAAGTGTCATAAGGATTAAATCCACATAAAAACACTTGGGGGCTTCCCTGGTGGCGCAGTGGTTGAGAGTCCACCTGCCGATGCAGGGGACACGGGTTCGTTCCCCGGTCCGGGAGGATCCCACATGCCGTGGAGCGGCTGGGCCTGTGAGCCATGGCCGCTGAACCTGCGTGTCCAGAGCCTGTGCTCCGCAATGGGAGAGGCCACAACAGTGAGAGGCCCGCATACTGCAAAAAATAATAAAAAATAAAAACGCTTGGAACAGAGTCTAGCATGAAATAAGCTCAATGTCATTAATGGTTTTAAATTCAGGGATGTTTTATATGTATTCTGTTGGCCAAATGCTTAAATTATGAGATGTATGGGTTTTTGCCAGAGAAACGGGTACAATCTAGGAAGCCTTTGCTGCCCCCGTTTGTTTTTTGTTTGTTTGTTTTGGTATTTTTTTTTTGTGGTACGTGGGTCTCTCACTGGTGGCTTCTCCCGTTGCGGGGCACAGGCTCCGGACGCACAGGCTCAGTGGCCATGGCTCACGGGCCCAGCCGCTCCTTGGCATGTGGGATCTTCCCGGACCGGGGCACGAACCCGTGTCCCCTGCATTGGCAGGCGTATTCTCAACCACTGTGCCACCAGGGAAGCCCCCCGCCCGTTTGTTTTTCTTGGTGTGTTGGGAGTGAGTCCCAGAAAGCTTCAAGTAACTAATTTCTCTTAATCTCCGGAGTTCGGAGGGGTCTGGAAGCAAACATCATAGTTCAGTGTTGCTTGGCACTTTTGGGTTGCTGCCTCCCTCTTATCAAGGGATCTGACCCCTCCCCCCACTCCCACCCCCCCTCCCCCCACTCCCACCCCCCCTCCCCCCCTCCCCCCACTCCCACCCCCCTCCCCCCTCCCCGCGCCTCCGAGTTGTTTGGAGGGAGGCTAACGGACTTAGTTGGGCAATTCAAGCAAGGAATGGGGCTCGCTTATCCAAGTCCTCACAAGGATGAAACTTTGTTCGGGAGGATTTGACTTGGTTTTTCCCTGTCGCCCCACAAATTAATTTAGGGATTGCCAAACTACAGAAATGGGCTTGTACCCTGTGCGTGAAATGGTACGTTCCGGTAAAATTAGCGATACCTCGTGGAAGTGATAAGCTTGATTCCGGAAGCACTATAACTGGGCGCCAAATTTGAGTTCATAGCCTCAAAATTGCCTGGTTACCGCACTGTGATAGGTGGGTACAGGGAGGGCGGGAATAAGTAAGTTCCTACCGCCCACTGAGCCTGGGCTCTATAAAAGTGCGCGCTTGGCCTGCTTCACAGTTGCTCGGGACGTTGCACACCTTACACTCCCAGTCAGAGGAGAGCGGTGGCGATTCGGTTGGGCCAGAGGCAGCAGAAGCAGGTAGGTGAAGGGAGAGTACCGAAGCGGAACCAATCTTCACGCTCTTCCTAGTTGAGCTGACTTAAAGTCAGGACCACCATAAGCCCTGGACACTGTCCATGAGCCTTGAGACAGATTTTCAAAATATTTTGCCCGTTTCCACTTAAAGCTTTTGGAAGAAGGAATTTTTTATGTGTGTTAGTGATATTAACTCCGCTAAAGCAAAGATGGGGGATGGGGGGCAGATACCAGTTGGTGTATGAGGGAGTAGAGGCCTGGGAGGTGGCCTACAGTTGTAGGGGGTGCTCTAGACCTGAATGGTGGAAGGGCAGCAGGCTGAGTAACGTTCAGGTGGAGGGTGGGTAGGGGTGTGCGTGGGGGGTCGGTGCCTGATCAGCTAGGGGCGAGAGACAGGCGTGGGAGGGGGGAGCAGAGGAGTCAAGGCCCGATTGGTGCAAGGCTGGCTGGGGAGGCGAGATGGGGGGATGGGTCTAGGACAGTGCAAAGCTGCCAGGAGCGGGGAGGGGTCTAGGCCTGTTGGTGTAAGACCTCCTGGGGAGAGAAGGCAAGAGTGGGGGGAGGGGGGGAGTGGAGGAGTAGAGACTTGATTGGTGCAAGGCTGGCTGGGGGCCCTGAGATGGCAGAGGGGCCTAGGCCTGATGGTGCAAAACTGGCTCCAGGCGGGAGTGGGGGAAGGGTCTAGGCCTGTTGGTGTAAGACCTCCTGGGGAGAGGAGATGGGAGCAAGGGGTTGGAGGAGTGTGTGTGTGGGGGGCTGAGTGGGGGTGTCGAGGTCTGATGTGCAAGAGGGGGGAGGGGTCTAGGCTTGACTGGTGCAAAGTTGGGGGGCGGGGGGGGAGGGTGGAGGCAGGGAAGAGGTGGAGAGGTGGAGGGGCTTAGACGGGAGGTGGAGCGCGTGGAGCGGCGAGGCGGAGTGCGAGTGTGATGGTAAACAGTGGGGAGTGTGATGGTAAGCAGGGGGGTTGAGGCTCCGCCTGGGGCGGAGGCGTGGAGGGAGGGTGACCTGATTTCCCGTGCGAGTAGGGGGATGGGGAGAGTGTGAGTTGGATTGAGGTGTGTGTCGGGTGTGGCCTGGTCTGTGTAAAACTGGCCACGAGCAGGGGTAGGGAGGTGGTGGAGGGTACAGGGGTGGCGGGGTGTGTGTGGGGGGCGGGAGCGTGTGAAAGCCTGATGGAAGACTTCCTTGGGGCATGAGGAAGAAGTAGGGGGAATGAAGATGTGGGGAGAGGGGAGGGCTGGTGACGATGTGGTGGGTGTGGGAATACATTTGGGGTCAGAAGAGCATTGGGCTGGGGACGGAGAAGTACATGCTAAAAAGCCTTAGAGTGGGGAGAAAATTGACCCGGGGGCTGATAAATGAACTATTGTCCTCCCCGCACATCTCTATAACAGGCGGTGGTTGAGGCGGCTTAACGTCAGGGGCCGCTTTGGGCTTTCTAACAGATCAGCGAAGAACCTTGGTGGGGCAAGGTGGGAGAAAGGTCGGCAATAAACAAAATACTTCTCATTTCATAGAGCAAAGTTTTGGCTTTAAGTTTGGGTGGAGAAGCTTCTCAAAGGTAAATGCAGAATGTAGAAACATCTAACTGGTTCTGGTTTCCTTTCAAACGTATATCCTTGTCCTGACTACAGACGCGGACATGTCCAAACCAGAGAATGGACGTTGGAAGATCCAGGATAATGATTGGTGAGATTTGAAAAATTCTCTTTTCTCTTAGTTTAGTCTTACTCTGTTGGCAAAACGACTTTCTCAAAAAGTATATGTTTAATATGTTTATGTCACTTAAAGTCTACAGAGTATATAATTTGGTTAGTCATAAAATGAGAATTGTGAAAAGAGAGCTTAGAATCATGGGAGTCCAGCTTCTCTCCAATGCATGAATCCTCTGTATAACAGCTCTTTTAGTGGCCAGGAGTGTACAACTTCATGAAGCAACACAATGCAGTGTTGAATATGTGTAATTTCTAGAAAGTTCTTCATTCTGGTGAATTTCAAATCTGTCCTTTTGTGACTCCCAGTGTTCGCAGTGCTGTCCTCTTGAGGTACACAGGTGAAGTATTTTTCTTCTCTGGGATAGGTGTTTTAGGATAGTTGCCTCATCTCCTCTAAGTCTTCATTCTCCCAGAACACTGCTCTGTTTTCCTCCTTCACAGGTAAGATAAGCATATAGATAAGTGTCTGGTATGGGAGAAAGTAGAGACCATAGAATAGAGAGTCTGGAAATAGACCCAAATACATATGAAAATATAGTTCATGATTTAAAAAATGACATTTCAAATCAGTGGGGAACAGATGGATTCATTGACAAATAATTCGAAGATAATTGGTTGACCATTTGGAAAACAATAAGAATTGGATTCTTTTTTTTTGTTTGTTTTTTGTTTTTGCAGTATGCGGGCTTCTCACTGTTGTGGCCTCTCCCGTTGGGGAGCACAGGCTCTGGACGCGTAGGCTCAGCGGCCATGGCTCACGGGCCCAGCCGCTCCGTGGCACGTGGGATCTTCCCGGACCGGGGCACGAACCTGCGTCCCCTGCATCGGCAGGTGGACTCTCAACCACTGCGCCACCAGGGAAGCTCCTAAGAATTAGATTCTTACCTCATCACTCCTTGTACCAAAATAAATTACACTTGGATAAAATATTTAAAAATAGAAAAATGAAACCATTAAAAATGCTAGAAAATATAGCTGGATTTTGTTTCCAAGTAATTTTGGAGTGGGGAAGGTCTTTCTAAATTTGATATCTAACAAAAGCATAAAAATGACAACAAACTGGAAAAATATTACTTATGATAAAAGGCTGTCTTCCTTAATCTACAAAGAACTTTTAAAAGCAACAATTAGGGAGTTCCCAGGTGGCCTAGTGGTTAGGATTCTGGGCTTTCACTGCCATGGTTGGGGTTCAGTCCCTGATCAGGGAACTGAGATCCCGCAAGCCACGTGGTGTAGCCAAAACCTAAATAAATAAAAGCAACAATTAAAAAAGGTGAACAGGGGCCTCCCTGGTGGCGCAGTGGTTGAGAGTCCGCCTGCCGATGCAGGGGACACGGGTTCGTGCCCCGGTCCAGGAAGATCCCACATGCTGCGGAGCGGCTGGGCCCGTGAGCCATGGCCGCTGAGCCTGCGCGTCTGCAGCCTGTGCTCCGCAACGGGGGAGGGCACAACAGTGAGAGGCCTGCATACCGGGGAAAAAAAAAAAGGTGAACAAACAAAATGAGCAAAAGTTTTAGAAGGTAGTTCTCAGGGAAAAAAATACAAATGGCCCACAGACATTAAAATTTATTCAACTTTTAATTTTATTTTATTTAAAGAAATGAAAGAATTTTAAATGAGTGAGATACCATTTTTCATATATCAGATTGGCAAAGATTTTAAAAATTTTTTGATAATACCCAGTGTTGGCAAATTTGTAGGGAAATTTCATACAGTCATGGTGGCACTATAAATTGGTGCAACATTTTTTTGGAGGGCAATCTGGCAATGTCAAAATTTTAAATGCCCATGTCCTTTGTCCCAGTAATTTCACTACTAGGACTTTTTTCTTTTCATTTTTAGGACAATTTTATTTAATTTCTGTATACATATACTCACATATACATAAGTGTAAAAATGTGTTTGCATCATACGTGTTCTTTTTGTAGTTCACTCTTATTTTCTCTTGACTCCTTTCCCCCTTCTCCTTCCTTTCCCCCTTGTCCCTTCTCCCTGTAACTCATGCTCATTGGATCATATACAGATATACACAGGTTGTTTTGGTCTTTGTTAAGTTCTGTGGATGAAGGATGTATGATTAATTACTAGTGCACAGAGAAATGCATAGGAGGATGTTCATTGCAACATTGTTTGTAATGGCACAAATTTGGAAGGAGTTTAAATGCCCTAAGGGTGTATTTGAATAAATTACGGTTCATCCAAAACAAAGTGATGAGAGCTATATGTGCTGATAGGGGAAATACTAAGATATATAAAGTCAAAAACTGCAACCTGTAGAACAATCCATATAGCATAATACCATTTATAAGAAGGAAAGCTTTGTGCACTTAACTTGTGCTGGTATGTGCTTTATGCTTAAGAACTTTCTAAAAGAATAAATAAGAAACATTGTTTATCACTGGGGAGTGGGACTGTTGGAAGAACAGGGACAAAGTGTTCCTCTTCCTTACTCTTCTTTTCAGTGTGTTTTAATCAGTCACAAAACTGTCTGGTAAACATTATTTCATGATAGTCAGTAAAATGGGGAGTATTAGCAAAATAATGCAGCAAACATTTGGAAAACATACATCTTAAGAAGTAATAAAAAGAAATGCTAATTTAAAAATGATTTACCTCCTAAATTAGCACATTTTAAATATTTAGTCCTATTATAGTAATATTCCTGACACTGTAAACTAGTACAACGCTTTGGAAACAATTAGGGAAATTTACCAAGAGCTATAAAATTGGTCATACATTTTTGTGTGTGTGGTATGCGGGCCTCTCACTGTTGTGGCCTCTCCTGTTGCGGAGCGCAGGCTCAGCGGCCATGGCTCCCCTGCATCAGCAGGCAGACTCTCAACCACTGTGCCACCAGGGAAGCCCATGGTCATACTTTTTTTTTTTTTTTTTTTTTTGCGTTATGCGGGCCTCTCACTGTTGTGGCCCCTCCCGTTGCGGAGCATAGGCTCCGGACGCACAGGCCCAGCGTCCATGGCTCACGGGCCCAGCCGCTCCGCGGCATGTGGGATCTTCCCAGACCGGGGCACGAACCCGTGTCCCCTGCATCGGCAGGCAGACTCTCAACCACTGCGCCACCAGGGAAGCCCCATGGTCATACTTTTGACCAAGTAATTTGACTTCTGGAAATCAATCCTAGGAAAATCCAATTTATGAAAGTAATTAAATGCACAAAGATGCTATTTGCAGCATTCAACTAAAGAATCAAAGTAATGTGTATGTGATCAAAAATGCACAAGGTAAAGTCCGAGCTCTCTCAATGACCCTTAGTCACTTGCCCCAAATAGGGAGTGCCCAGGGCACTTGGTTGGCATTAGTTCTCCTGAGAAGTAAGCAGGTATATTCTGCATTGTAAGTCAGCCCCTTGCAAACTTGGTTAATAGGAGTCACTCCTCTAGCATGTGATGAAGAATTGAGAAACCTGAATTCCTGAAGCTACAGATGCAAGGCCCAGATGCTGGACTTCTGCTTGGAGATTGCTTTTTTTTTTTTTTTGGCGGTATGCGGTCCTCTCTCTGTTGTGGCCTCTCCAGTTACGGAGCACAGGCTCCGGACACGCAGGCTCAGCAGCCATGGCTCACGGGCCCAGCCGCTCCGCGGCATGTGGGATCTTCCCAGACCGGGGCACGAACCCGTGTCCCCTGCATCGGCAGGCGGACCCTCAACCACTGCACCACCAGGAAAGCCCGGAGATTGCTCTTGAGGTTGGACGATGACCTGCCAGTCTCTCCACCTGCCCTTGTTGCAAGTCAGGACCATTATGTCTCAGGATCTGGCCACTGTATTTTAATTAATGCAGACAATATTGTTAGTTGTTTGTTTTTACTTTGGGCTGACTCTGTACCTCAGACTGTCACATAGATGGCCATATATGTGTAATTAATTTTTTAAGTGGAGAAAAATATTACTTAGTGAGATCTAATAGACAAAAAATCCTTTAAAAACAAGGTTCTATGGGGGTGTGGGTGGGAGGGTGGAAAATAATGAAAGCGGTCCTGGGAACCACTTTTTGAGATTCATTCATTTATTCAACAAATATCTATTAGGTACTGGCTTTGTACTGAACAATATGAAACAGATACACTTCCATATCCTTGCCTAGCTTACTGTCTGGAATGGGAGATAGAAGCATGTAAACAGGCAATGACAGTATAGTGTGATAAATGCCATGATGGGGGAGAAGTACATGATCCTGTAGGATCTTGTTTAATTTTCACAATAGCCCTATGAGATAAATGGTTCTTTTACAGCTGAGGCCTAAGAGTTGCATTTACAGAAATCTAGGTGAGAAGTGACGGTGGTTTAGAGTAGGGTGGTGGTGATAGTGAAGTTGGAGAGATTTGGATGAATGTAGGATATATTATCAGTTCAGAGACTACCCACATTTTAACATTTCTGAGATTGGAATGCATCATATATTTGATAGCATGTCATCATTTGGTAGTGTTTTTTTTCCTTTTTTAGAGGTACATGTAATAAAGTATTAGGTTAGATGAAATACACTCTAGAAGTAGAGCCAAAAGTTCTTGCTGTTGGATTGGACATGAGAGTTGAGAGAGAGAGCAAAATCAAGGATGACTTCTAAATTTTTGGTTTGCATTTCTGGTTGGATGGTGGTGCCATTGGCTGAAATGGGTAAGGCTGTAAAGGAACAGGATGAAAGGAAAAAATGAAAAAAATCTGTGTTAGCCATGTTACACTTTTTAAAAAAAATTAATTAATTAATTTATGACTATGCCAGGTCTTCCTTGCTGCACACAGGCTTTCTCTAGTTGTGGTGAGCAGGGGCTACTCTTTGTTGCGGTGCGCGGGCTTCTCATTGAGGTGGCTTCTCTTGTGGAGCACGGGCTCTAGGTGTGTGGGCTTCAGTAGTTGTAGCGCGTGGGCTTAGTTGTGGCTCACAGGCTCTAGAGCGCAGGCTCAGTAGCTGTGGCACACGGGCTTAGTTGCTCTGTGGCATGTGGGATCTTCCCAGACCAGGGCTCGAACCCATGTTCCCTGCATCAGCAGGCAGATTCTTAACCACTGTGCCAGCAGGGAAGTCCCCTAATATGATTTCTTAGTCCTTTCATGATAGAGTTCTGGTTAAGCAACTAAGACCCAATGTAGCCAAAAACAAATAAATAAATTTATTTTTAAAAAATTAAAAAAAAATCAGTGACATGAATCTTGAAACACTGTCTAGGGACTTGTATTCCTGGTCGTAAATTTTACTTGAGAAGGGTGTCTAAAATCTGCCTTCTTTTTGACCTCCTATTTCTTCCTTAGTGCTGTCCTCGGACCTTTTCACTTCTCCTGTTGGTTACTAGCCAGCCTGGAATTCGATATTTTCTCTTTCAGGATAAGAGTGGGACTCTCTGTTGTGTAACTTTTTGTGTCATGTTTCCAATCCCCGATTCCTTTTGCCTGACTTCTAAAAAAAAAAGTGTGTGTGCGTGTAACACAATAATATGTAAAAAGATAAATGAAGTATGAACCATGTTTTAGTTTATATATAGTGTGATATATTGATAATAGGTTTCAAATAACCAAGGTCACATTTTGACCCATACCTAGGAAACCAAGAATTTTCTTTCTTGATTAAAAAAAAAGGGACTTGAAGCCTACTACTGAATAAGTCCAGTGTACAGCGATCAATAAATGAATAGGAAACTTAATCAAGGGGGTGAGCCAGCATGTGTCTTGAAAGAATGTATATAAAAGGTATATAAGCAATCCAGTAATCAACCTCAAAGCCAAAATAAAAGTCCACAAGAAGTGGGTAAGGCTAACTTTTTATATGTAAAACCTTATAAATATTATGTAAAACCTTATGTGTATAAAACCATATAAATATATGTAAAGCCTTATAGTTATTATAAGGCTTTCTTCAGCACTTTGGTTTCCTCTGTTAGCTCTGTTGTCTCAGTAATTCATGATAAGATTACCTATGGGTAGGTCCTACAACTGGAACATGGCTCCAGCATGGAAGTGATGCTTATCGCAGTATGACTTTTCTGAGCTGGATCTTGAGTCCAGTCGAGATAGCTGGCAGTTTCCAGTCAGCTGCTACCTGGTGAACTAAAGGATCCCCAGCTGCGGGGTTCCCTGGTGGCGCAGTGGTTAAGAATCTGCCTGCCAATGCAGGGGACACGGGTCCGAGCCCTGATCTAGGAAGATCTCACATGCTGCGGAGCAGGTAAGCCCGTGAGCCACAACTACTGAAGCCCGTGTGCCTAGAGCCCGTGCTCCTCAACAGAGAAGCCACCGCAATGAGAAGCCCACACACTACAACGAAGAGTAGCCCCCGCTCGCGATAACTAGAGGAAGCCCGTGCGCAGCAACCAAGGCCCAACGCAGTCACAAATAAAATAAATAAATTAAAAAATAAAAAGGATCCCCAGCTGCAATGTGTTTTGGTGTCACCTCAGATAGTACAGTGTTCTCTCAGTATCTGTGGGAGATTGGTTCCAAGACCCCTCTTGGATACCAAAATCGTGGATGCTCACGTCTCTTATATAAAATGGTGTAGTAATTGCATATAACCTATGCACACCCTCCTGTATACTTTAAGTTGTCTCTAGATGACTTATAATACCTAATACAATGGAAATGCTCCGTAAATAGTTGCCATTGCACAGAAAATTTAAGTTTTGCTTTTTGGAACTTGCTGGCCAAGTTTTTTGTTTTCCTGAATGTTTTCTATCTGACATTGATTGAATCAGCAAATGTGGAACCCGTGGATACGGAGGGCCGACCATACTGCCAAGCTACAACAACAGGCCAAGTAGCCTGCTGCTGGCGGGGGTAGGATGAGTACTAGGGCCTCTGGCAAATTGCAAGGCAGAGAAGCAAGCGGCCCAACACCAAGGTTCACTGCAGGGAGCAGTTGCAGCTTTGAAATCATGCTCTGTTTGCTCCCCAAGAAATGGACTTCAGCATTTGTCCATTTACTCAGGTAGCAATCCTGATCAGTAGACCCTCTTCAATCAGCAAAGCCCCAAAAGGTGTCCCCCTTGCTCTTTTGCCTTTTTTTTTTTTTTTTTTTGTGGTGTGCGGGCCTCTCACTGCTGCGGCCTCTCCCATTGCAGAGCACAGGCTCCGGACGCACAGGCTCAATGGCCATGGCTCACGGGCCCAGCCGCTCCACGGCATGTGGGATCCTCCCCGACCAGTGCACGATCCCGTGTCCCCTGCATCAGCAGGCGGATCCCCAACCACTGCGCCACCAGGGAAGCCCTATGCCCTTTTGATTTTTAACTGTAAACTCTGTATCCTCAAGTCCTTTCCCCTGTGGTCCCTTTCTGAGAATTCACTTTCATATCTTTAAATAGAAATATACCACTTGGCAGAAAACAGGCTTCTCACTGACAGCTAATGATACTCAACTAACATTCTTGTCTGGTCTTTGTGCAGTACGGACTGAACAGCTTGTGCCTTCTAATTTTTCTTCTCCCCTATTGTGATCTTCATTTCATAAGCCCATAAAACCTTTTTGCATTTCAGAAACTCTGATTGATGGTTCTTTTCATTTGAGATGTTTGACATTTGGTTGCTTATGACGTTAGTAGCCTTCCTTTAAAACATAATGTATTTTATTTTGTAGTTGCATTCTTACTGTGGACTCAAGCAGTGATGAAGAACTTGATTACTGTAAGTAGAGTCCCCTCAAAGCAGTAATTTACAATTTAAAGCATAATTTAGCCATGTCTCTGTAGAGATGACTAAAATGTGATTTGGGACATTTGGTGTAAGCTGTCCTAGGTTTGTCTCCTCCAGGGCTCGTTCTAGATTGGCAAAGCAAAGTTTATTTCCCTACTGAGAGGAGCAGAGGAAGTTCTTTGTGCATCTTTTCCAATTTGCTTTCTTTACTTTTTTCATTCAAGGCCTCCTTACTTTTATTTCTTCTCTCTCATGGGAGATGTAAGAGTCCACCATAAATTTTGACCCGCTCTAATTTATAGACTTTGGTTTTAGGGAGTTAAAGACATGGGTAACCAGATTTGATCATGCTTCAGATGCTTTCTGATGCCCTCTTTCTTTCTCTGTTTCAGTTGTGTCTGGAATGAACGTGCAGAAAAGGAACATCAGGTGAGTAGGAGAATTAGTGAAATTTCACATTTTTAAGGAACGATGTTCCTGGTAAGATGACTTAAGAATAAGCATCACATTTTCTCTATGAATCCTATGTTCAGGGTCATAATGGGTGTTTGGTCTCACAACTGGGTTCAAAATATTAGATTTCTTATCCTTGGCCCATTGTTTAATTAGTCAGTTTCTTCTTCAAAATGTCTGAACCATCCCTTAACTTCCAGTCTCCACTACTAAGGCCTTTATCAGTTTTTACTCTTGTACTTGTGAGGAGCTTTTTTTAAAAAATAAATTTATTTACTTTATTTATTTATTTTTGGCTGCATTGGGTCTTCGTTGCTGTGCACGGGCTTTCTGTAGTTGCAGCGAGTGTGGGCTGCACTTTGTTGCGGTGCACAAGCTTCTCATGGCGGTGGTTTCTCTTGTTGCGGAGCACGGGCTCTAGGTGCGCAGGCTTCAACAGTTGTGGCTCACAGGCTCTAGAGCACAGGCTCAGTAGTTGTGGCACATGGGCTTAGTTGCTCCGCAGCATGTGGGATCTTCCCTGACCAGGGCTCGAACCCATGTCCCCTGCATTGACAGGCGGATTCTTAACCACTGCACCACCAGGGAAGCCCCTGTGCAAGAGCTTTTAAAGTGGGCTCCTCACCCTGATTTCTTCCTCCTCTGATCCAGTCTGTATCCCACTTCCGGATTAATCTGAGACACTGCTTTGATCATATTAATTCTCTATTCAAGTTGCTTATCATAGGGAAATCAAACTGGTAAGCTTAGTAGTTAAAGTCCTCTGTGATCCGGCTCTAACCTAACTGTCAGCATTGTCTACTACTTTTCCTATTTAGGAGCCCTCTGCTAGATGAAGGGGTGTTGCCCAGGTGCCAAACTATAGGAAGTGCTAAGAAAAAAAAATTCCTGGAATAAAACTAAAATAACTGTGGTTTCCACATCAACTCCTTGAATTCCTGTAGAAATATGAATTGATCATTTCTGTCCCCCCAACCCACCCAAGGCGAAATAGTGCTGTCAAGTGGGAAAATGTTTTTCTAGTTCTGATTTATCTCTGTTGATTATTTTTGCAACATGAAAGCCACCAAGTTTGACACCAATGTGTAAAAGTGATTTAAAGTCAGCAGTTGCAGTCAGCTGAAATTCTAGAACTGAATAATGCATTGTATAAAACTATCTATTGGAAACGATCAGTTTTATTTTATATACTTTTAAAGTTAGATTTATTGAGGAATGACTTAACATACAGAAAAATTAACCCTTTTTGAGTATACAGTTTGATGAGTTTTGACAAACGTATATGGTAGTGTAACCATCACCACAGTCAAAGATGCAGAATTTCCATCACTGCCCCTTACTTTTTTCTTTTTTTTTTTTTCTGTACGCGGGCCTCTCACTGCTGTGTCCTCTCCTGTTGTGGAGCACAGGCTCCGGACGCGCAGGCTCAGCGGCCATGGCTCACGGTCCCAGCCGCTCCGCGGCATGTGGGATCCTCTCAGACCGGGGTATGAACCCATGTCCCCTGCATCGGCAGGCGGACTCTCAACTACTGAGCCACCAGGGTAAGCCCCCCCTTACATTTTAAATGGTATGTCATGGATCCTTAGAAATATTCTGGTTTACAATAGTATACATTATAGAGCCCTTGTTTGATAATAAATTTAAAAGTATCCAAATTTTAAGTAGAAAAATTGGTTTCTTCCTGCCTCCACTAGGTAGATGTTGAACAAATATGTAAAGAAAATCCATTTCAACGGGTCTGCCAGGAGTGCCCACAGATCTTGGTCCAGTCCCAGGAGGCTTCTATATATGGGATATTGTAGGAAAGGTGGATTTGGGGAGGAAGGTGATGAGTTCAGTTTTGGGTATGCTGAAATTGAGGGGCCTATAGGCAGGGCTGATATTCAAAACATTTACAGCCAATAGATACAGACAGGGATTAGTCAGGATGGCTGCCTGACTGGTTCAAATAGACACCATCAATAAAACAGTTGGTGAGGCTGTACCTGTGGAGACTGACTAAAAATCGGCCCTCCTCACAGGATATCCAGGTAAGAAGCTGACACTGTGGAGCGAAAAGTCAGAAGCAAAGTTGGGCTGGTGGATGGATAATGTTTACCCAATCCTTAGGAATTGATTGGATTGGCATGAAAGGGGTGTGGATAAAGCCTGGGAAGGAGTGAGGAAGAGAATTGAGTGAGAAGGAGTGGGCAAAAAAGGTGAGAAGACAACCAAAACCAAACAGTATCCCAGAAATCAAGAAAAGAGATAATTTTAGGGATGGAATGAATGGTCAACAGGAGAGCAAAGGCCCATCAACTTGGCAGCTTAAAAGTGGTAAATATGGTGGAAATGGGTGAATGGATTTGTGCCTGTAATGGGTGCAGACAAGTCCTCTAGCAGTGTTTTAAGTAGTTTTCTGTCTCATCATAAATGTATATCACACTTATCGTACACTGTTTGGGAAATACAGAAAGGTGGGGAATTTCAGCCTTCTGGAACCTCTGACCCAAATACCTGGGCCAGCTGAGAACGACGGTCCCAGAGGCATGCTCACCACCGGCATCCTGGGTGGCACAGGGATTCTGCTGAGTTGGACTCCTGCCAGAGCAGTCTGTCAATTAGAGAGGGCGGTGCTGGCTTCGGGCTGCAAAGAGTGGCACCCAGGAGAAATCTCCCTGCCAAGGCTGCCTCTCTATATCTGTGGCAGGGGGATCTCAACGTGGATAAAGAGAAATGGCAATTAGCTAGACCTTTCCTTAATCAATTTCCCCCTGTGCCAAAATTATTTGAACACATACCGTCTGACAGCCCACTTCACTCTCTCAGTACTTGACACATTCCTCCTTTTGAAAGGATTGAGACAGATGGAAAGGTTTGGTACGGTTTGGCACAAAGATAGGAAAGATGGAAAATCAGGAATAACAATTGAGTAGTTCCAGAGAAAGGGAACAAAGTTACTGTGGGAAACCAACAAGTCATTTCAAAGTGATTATGCTCATTGGAGCAAAAGTAGAAAATGCCATGAAAAGAAGAATGTTGTATTCATGCTTCTCTTTTGTTTTACCCTGTCTCATCACTCAGCTACGTGGTGATCGACTCAGACTCTGATGATGAATACCTCTGTGAGGAAAAGAGAGCAAAGATAGCTGAAATACATAGCAAAGGCAAGTATACTACTAACTTAGAGAAGGTGCAGCCTCACCATGCACAGTCATCTCAGGATGAAAGTCAGCAAATGTTCTATTCTGAATCATTTCATAGTCAGTGCCACTGTTTTTTCCTCCTATGTGCAGGATGTGGGTATGGCTGGGTTCCCTGCACTGCCTGGTCAATTTCCTAACATAGCAGCAACTGTTCTTGCTGCCTTAGACCCCAGACATCGCCCTCAGTAGCGTTCTTAGCTACCCAGCGTTACATCATGGGAGCAGAGGGAAGTCAGGAACTCAGCCTGGTTAGGGTGAAGGTTGCCCTGCTCCTCTGCCTTCTGCTCTCTTCCTCTTTCTCTGTGTGTGGGAATGACAGAGAGGAGGAAGGAGGAGTAAGAGACAGGGGCTCATTCTTTCCAGCCTGATAGAGGCTCGTGTGTGAGGCTTACAGGCCAGCTGACAGTGACTTCTCAGAGGAATGCTTGTTTTCTCTGTCTAGCTGTTTGTCTTTGCCTTTTGCTACCCCCTTTATATTTTCTAGAGTCCTGTTTTTCTTAGAGCCTGTTTCCCATAGCAGTTCCTTGCCTCTTTGGAGTCAGAGGCCCTCATCACCTTTTGGGAGGCACAGTTTTACTCGCAGTTCAGAACCTGTTCAGTGGGTGTGAGACATAGGAAGACTAGGAGCTTCTTAAGCCTTTGGGATGGTATTTTATTAATCTCTGTTTGCTAAGTACCTGGTGTAGGGCATGAGACACAGGCACCTACTTAAAGTATTGGCACCCTTAAAAATACTGGTGAGGGAGGTAGCTTTAGAGTAGGGGCCTGAGTGACAAAGCCAGAGGCCAATTTATCACCATAGGCCACCAGTTACTAAGTCCTTGAATCAGAAGATCCATCGTCTTTTGAGGATGCTGCTCTGACCAGTAACATCCATCCCAGTAGTGGGATGAAGAATGCCTCAACAGGACTGTCTTTGTATGTTTCTTTACTATTCTCCACATGCCATTTCTTTGGTTATGGTAATTAATTTAGGCAGTTTTACAGAAAAAAAGGCCCAAGGAGCTTAAACACATACTTCCAACCTCACTTGTAACCTTTGTCAATGTACAGAGTCATTTTTTATAGATTGTAAGCAGTGTGTCCCTACTTTTTATTTATTTATATTTTATTGAAGTAGAGTTGATTTACAATATTGTGTTAGTTTCAGGTGTGTTAGTTTCACAGCAAAGCGATTTGGTTATACACACACGTACATATATATATTCCTTTTTTCTATTCTTTTCCATTATAGTTTATTACAAGATATTGAATATAGTTCCCTGTGCTATACAGTAGGTTCTTGTTGTTTATCTATTTTATATATAGTAGTGTGTATACGTTAATCCCAAACTCCTAATTTATCCCTCCCCCCCAACACCTTTCCCCTTTGGTAAACAGAAGTTTGTTTTCCAGGTCTGTGAGTCTGTTTCTGTTTGGTAAATGAGCTCATTTGTGTCCCTACTGCTTAGAATTTCAGCTGCAGGTGGGAAATCTTTAACTCTTCTAGGAAGGATGACTTTTTACCATAGGAACACCCACTGCTTTCTCTTTCCTTATTGCATATCTGAAATTTTTGGATAATTAATTTAAATCATAGATGAGACTCAAAATATATTATCCCAAATCTACAATTTTAGGATACAGAGTTTTTGCACCATAAAGATATTTTCACAACTTGCTCATGTTGTGGTTTATATTTTTTACATCCAGAATCATAGAAACCTAGAAGTTGAACTCTGAGCCGACTGCAGAGGGCTTGAGTCTTAGACACGTTGCCCCTTGTGTCCAGATGAAGGGATGGAGCCTCAGTGAGGGCAGGGACAATCTCAGTGTTCCCAAGGCCTCTCATTGCTGGCATCAGAACTTAACTCCTTACTCTCACATCAGTGGTTTTGAGAGCTTCGGACTTATGGACTAGTTAAAAAAAGAAATTTTGGTGACTAACATAGAGTTGCCGATTTTTAATTTGTCTAATGATGGAAATAAACTCCAGCTACCATCTATCATCATAATTTCATAAGGTAAAGAGCACCAAAAGTTTAGTCAGGACATAATCTCAAAATAAGGACCTGTGGGAACCCCTGAGCACCTACAGAGAAATGTGATTTGAAAATTGCCTCTGGGTTTGGATTGCTATTTTATCTGTCACTGTTCTCAGTAAAATAAAAAAGTAATAGAGGGAAAAGCATCTAAATAACTGATTCTTACCTAGGATTTATTATATCACAGTTCCTGACTTTAATTTGTGTTCAATAATCTGAACTTGAGTTGGGGGTGTGGGGGGTGGAGGGGAGTACGTTTATATGTCATTGTGTCTCTTGAATTTCAGATGAGATTCTGGAAGTGTCTGATACCGATGAGCAGCCACCCCGGGAGTCTCCAATACTTATCACTGATGATGATGATGATGATGATGATGATGATGATGATTGTAATGATCTGGAGGGCCCTGTGCTAATAGAAGATGATTTATGTGATGAGGACCAAACGCCCTCAAATGAGAAAAAGAGGAATGAGTTTGCTATCTCCCAACACAAATCATCTAATGTTGGTAAGCAGGATCTTGGGGAAAATGTCTACCAGCTACCAAATGATGATCCTAAGGCTGGGCTAGAGATTTCATGTGGAAAGTTGTCAAGTGATGAAGAGCCTGCACGTGTGGTGGCACAACCAAGGAAAAGGAAAAATAAAACCAGAAACATACCTGTGACACCTGGTAAGCCAATCAAACCAAGTATGCCTGTCCCACTAAGGCTAGCACCACAAGTGGGTGCCCTTTCCCCCGGATACGTCTGTCTTGTCGAGTCTGCTTGTTCTGTCTACTAACCCTCTGCTGTTTCAGCAGCTTCCTAGTGGCCGAGGGAGGCAGCCATCCCAGTGAGAAGGTTCTTTCTGGGAAAGGGCGAGGAACACCTGTGTCGTCCTCATGCTCCAGTGTCTTAGTGTCTGCCGTTCCATCCATTGGCAGTGCTTCTTCCCTGCAATTTTTTGTCCTAAGGATATCCCATTTTTCTTAGGATCCAGCCCAATTGCCACTTGCTGTAGGAAGCCATAAGTCCGAGGTGCTCCTCCCTCCCAGGTTCCCAAAGTTCCTAGACCCTGTCACCAGTAAAGCACTTACACAACTGTGTTAAGTACGTTTCTGAATCTGTCCTCCCAGTAGATAGTGAGCCTTTTTTTTTTTTTTTTCTTGGCCACATCACATGGCATGCGGGATCTTAGTTCCCTGACCAGGAATTGAACCTGTGCCCCCTGCAGTGGAAGCACAGTCTTAACCACTGGACCTCCAGGGAAATCCTGATGGTGAGCCTCTTGATGGGAGGGCCCTCACTCATCCTTTAGTCTCTCCCAGAGTCTAGCCTGGTACTTGGCACATACTAGATGTTTAATACATTTTTTAGATAAATGAATGAAGGGCGCTAACTCCTGATACGTGAATTTCTGGCTAGAGCAACCGGCAGTATGGGTGCTAGACAGAAGGGGAAAGATTTGGCTTGCACATTGGATGAAGGTGCCACCTAGGATGGGGGCCATTTTCCTCAGAGTGAGTGTGTGAGCTATGCCACACCATTCCTGGTACTGCATGTTCCTCAGTCGCCCCCACAGTCTAACCTCCAAAGGCATATTCATGTAGCCTCATAATAGTCCTCAGTGCCTAGGACAGAATTCTATCCCGCTTACTCGCATAGGTGAAATCTTTCATGCGACTAACGGAGAAGGGTGCCCGCTTCCAAGAGAAGCGTTGAGTGTATATGTGCTGCTCTGAGCTTGGCTGTGAGGGCTCCTCCTGAAATTATCTTGCTGCAAGTTGCTGGTTGGTACCAGTTTTCAGGGTACAAACGAACTACTCTCTTTTCAGTTGTTAAAAGACAGAAGAAGCGTGGGCCTTCAAAGAAGAAACCCAGCGCAGCAAAATTTGAAAAATGCGAGCCTGGGTATGTATGTACTGCTCACGGTCAATGGCACAGGAGTTGACTGCACAGTTGTCACGTGCAAAGCTGTCCACTGGGCACATGTGGGGGTTTTCAAGGGGATGAAGAAGTCTGCTGGGGCGAGGGGGCAGCACAAGTTTTAACCTCCCTGAATGGGGAGGACAGAAGCGGCAGGAGGAGGAGAGGAGGAAGGGGGGGCGGAGCCTTGGTGCCCCCTCCCCCTCCCCCAACAGAGCTTGGCATGGGCGCTCTGCACAGATCTCAGCAATTCCAGCAGACTGGAGCCCTTTTGCCCCCCCCCCCCCACAGGGGCTCTGGCCTTTGAGGTTTCCTTTGTCCTTCCACTCAGATTAAACAATGATGTGTAGCTAAAGATACTTTTTTTCAGGCTAGATACAGCCTCATGGCCACTAGTTTGCACTGAACTAAAAGCAAAGGCAGTGGGAATGGTGAGAAGGCAGAACAGATGTATTCCCATCCATTGGAATTGGGGGGAGGCAGTCAAGATTGTCTTCCAGGGTTTTCTAGTGTTTAAAAAAAATTTTTTTTTAATTGAAGTATAGTTGATTTACAATATCATGTAAGTTGCAGGACTACAGCACAGCGGGTCAGTATGTACATATATAGATATAGATATATTCTTTTTCAGAGTCTTTTCCATTATAGGTTATTACATAATATTGAGTATAGTTTCCTATGCTATACGGTAGGTCCTTGTTGGTTATCTATTTTATATGAAACCTTAGTCTTACTACCTGTATATATTGCAAATTTTTAAAGCTTAAACATTAAGGTGAAATAAATAGTCTCTTTATCTTTTTTAAGCTATATGTTAGATATTATACTGATACTGAAAACAACAGGTCGTTTAGACCAAAGACATGTTAATGCTCAAAGGAAGCAAAAAAAAATGCATTTTCTCGGGCTTCCCTGGTGGTGCAGTGGTTGAGAGTCCGCCTGCCGATGAAGGGGACATGGGTTCGTGCCCCGGTCCGGGAAGATCCCACACGCCATGGAGCAGCTGGGCCTGTGAGCCATGGCCCCTGAGCATGTATGTCCGGAGCCTGTGCTCCACAACGGGAGAAGCCACAGCAGTGAGAGGTCCGCATACCACACACACACACACAAAAAATGCATTTTCTCACTTAGATTCCAGGAACTTCTCACTTTTTCTCTTAAAAATATGATATAGGGCTTCCCTGGTGGCGCAGTGGTTGAGAATCCGCCTGCCGATGCAGGGGACACGGGTTCGTGCCCCGGTCCGGGAAGATCCCACATGCCGCTGAGCGGCTGGGCCCGTGAGCCATGGCCGCTGAGCCTGCGCGTCCGGAGCCTGTGCTCCGCAACGGGAGAGGCCACAACAGTGAGAGGCCCGCGTACTACAGAAAAAAAAAAAAATGATATAGTGAGCATACTTTTCTTTATTTCTCTTTGCATTCAGGAGTAATTTATACTTACATCTGAATTATCTTACAAAAGAAGGGATATATTTGAAGGACTGTACGTTTCTTTTTTTACCTGTATTTTGGGGCAATAAATGCATCTTTTTAAAACAACATATGGTGTTTTCCTTTTAAGAAGTTTATTTATTTTTGGCTGCGTTGGGTCTTCGTTGTTGCGCACAGGCTTCCTCTAGTTGCTGTGGGCGGGGGCTACTCTTCGTTGCGGTGCGCGGACATCTCACTGCTGTGGCTTCTCTTTCTGTGAAGCACAGGCTCTAGGCGCATGGGCTTCAGTAGTTGTGGCTCGTGGGCTCTAGAGCACAGGCTCAGTAGTTGTGGCGCACGAGCTTAGTTGCTCCGCGGCCTGTGGGATCTTCCCAGACCTGGGCTTGAACCCGTGTCCCCTGCATTGGCAGGCGGATTCTTAACCACTGTGCAACCAGGAATCTCCAATAATTGCATCTTAAGGGGAGAAGAAGAATGATGTGTCAGGCATAGGGGCAACAGAGAAACTTGGACTTGAGCAGAGAGGCTCTCTGTTTCTGCATTTCTCTTTGGTTTGGCGTGTCATGTCTTAGATGGGTCCCCTTGCAGCAAAGCTTGTTCTCTGGATTCCTAGATCCATATTTAAGCTGCTTTGCCTCTAAGGGACATGTGTCTTGGGTAGGTCCCTGGTTGCTTTGCTAAAGAGTGTGACAAATGAAGGAAGAAGTTGCTCCTTTGTGTCATTGTCCTCTGCCTCATGTCAGGAGGCTGGCCTGTTTGGACTCTTCTCTGTTGCCTTGCTGCTTCCTGTTTCAGTCTGTAGGCTTCCTGTTGTGCTCAGCATTGTTCCTGTGCAGGCTGCTTGCTGGTCATGGTGTCTGATGCCTGCGTCTTGGGTCTTGTTGGTTCCTCTGATGTGGAGATACTCAGTCTGCAGTAAAGCAGCATTGTCACTGAAGTGAAGGCTTGCTAAGCCACAAGCTGCTTGATGTGAGCACAGACAAATGCAGGGATCACACTCTCTGCTGAGGTCTGCAGATGGTTTAGGTTTTTATCTGCTACCTTTTCTGATGCAAATTTGCTTTCAGGACTAAATAATTGGAGGCAGAAATATTAGTCACCCATATCAGACTGTGGGGCAAAAGTCCCTCACTTTAGCTGCCTATATCTTCTCTGGTACTTTCCCTCTATCTCCACCCTGGGCAACTCTCATAGGGTTTTATTTTGTGACTTAAGGGTTAATGAGCGTCTTGGCAATATCTTGGTCTCAGGGGTTCTGTTAGGTCAGAAACACTTCCCTCTGTTTGCTATTGGTTTATTATCTTTTCAGCTCTGTGGGCTCATCTCTTTGGATTTTTGGATTGTTCCAGCCAAGATAAAAATATTTCAGTTTAAATAAATAGATATTACATGTGTGAGTTTTTTATGGGCTCAGCAGTATTCTTTGTGCATTTGGATTAGGCCTTGAAAGATGGGGCAGCAATAGTGGTCTAATGGAAAGACCGTGAGATTTGGGTCAAAATATTCAGTATCTGTGAAATTTGGGTAAGTCATTTAACCTCTGAACTTAAGTTTCGTCATGTGCAAAGTGGAGATGGTAAGAATAGTAGTAGCTTCTTTGGAGGGTGGTCGTGAGGATTAAATATGATGCAAAAGGAAGTTCTTAGCAAATGATGAAGTGCTCCACAGAGGGTGGGTCTCAGTAGAGGTGGAGGTGTGGCAATTCTAGGCCATGGACAAATTGGTTCATGTCCAGGGAGCATTTAAGTTGCCCAGTTTGGCCAGAGTGGAACTGATAGCTGGAAACAGAGGTTGGAACCAGGTTGACCTGGGCCTTGAATGTTAGGCCAGACAGTCGGTGAAAGGCCAGGGAGAGACATCATTGGAACATGGCCTAGGAAAATTAATCTGGAGGGGTGTGTGTGTGTGTGTGTGTGTGTGTGTGTGTGTGTGTGTGTGGTTGGATTAGAAGAAAAAGAGCCTAGAGGTGAGGAACACAGCAGGATGCTGTAGTAGCAAGGCATAGAGGGGAGGACAGGAACTTGACCTAGAGTGGTGACAGCAGGGTGGAAAGGAGGGGCTGGCTGGAAGAGATGATGCAAAGGAGACAGTGGTCTGTCTTTGTGCCTAGTTGAATGTGGGGTGAGGGAGAAAAATGAATTGAAAAAGTCTCTGAGGTTTTCAGCCTGTTATAACAGAAGTTGAACAATTAAACACACTTAGCTGGAGACATACTCCGGTTAGTAAGTTGGAAATTTGCACTGGGAAGTTGTAAACACAGATCTTAGGAGAGAGATGGAGACTGCAGATCCAGATGTGGGATCACCCCTGTTGAGGTTGGAACCATGGGCTTCACATCTCTGACAATGTGCAGGGAGTGACGAGAAAAAGGCTATGAATGGAACCTAACAGGAGATGCCCTTGTAGCAGGAACTGGAAGGAAGGGCAAGTCTTCTCTAAGTCTCTCTTGACATGACCTGTATGTATGCATTTCTTCTACTGATTTCTTTCCCTCTACAAACTCAGTTGAATTTACCTTTGCAGGAATTCTGAGTGCAAAATACCTGGATGTTTCTTGCGTGGCATTGAGAAATCAAAGCAGTATTCTGGAAAGAATTTCAAGCAAAATAAGGATGAACTGGTTCAGAAAATCTACGCTCTGTGTAACAGCTCTGTCTATGATAAAAAGGTAGACTCGATGAAATAAGCACTTACTGAGCACCTGCTGTATGCCCAGCTCTCTTGGGAGCTGGGAGGTGTGCAGATGTATTAACTGTATATTTCCTGCCCTTGAGAAGTGTCAGTTTAGATGGGGAGGGGAGTTGAGACATGCATACGTGAAAGACACGGAGAATGTTTTGTGGGTTATAGTATATGGTCCAGACTGTTGCTACTGCAGGTGATCAGCAGAGAGGGAGAAACCACTGAGCCTGAGCGGTCAGGAAATAGGATTGCCTGGAGGGAGTGAGACTTCTTCTGGGTCTTGAAGGATGGTAAGGGGAGAGAACAACAGTGGTGGGGGAGAGGGCAAGTGTTGAGGCTTGACTATCTGGAAGAGCAGGTTCGTGTTGAAGGATACTGGGAAAGAGCTGCGGGACCTTGGGCAAGTTACTGAGCCCCTGTTTGCTCATCTGTAAAATGGGGGAAGTCCTAGTACCCTAGTCCCTACCACCTCCTACTTCACAGAATTACCCTTAGGCCTGGGTAAGTGAATGCCCCTGAAGTGCCTAGAACAGGGCCTATGACATAGTGAGCAGTACATGTTAACTAGCGTAGGGCTGGTTAATGGAGGGCCTTGGGAGTTGGGTTGGAGGAACTTAAATTGAAATCAGTAGACACCACTGCCCAGGGATGGGATGTAATGTGGAGTGCCTGCTGAAAGAAATGGTTCTGTCAGTAACCTGTGGTGTGGACTGGATTGGAGAGAATCTGGAGGCAGAGAGACCTGCGATCATTAGGTTTTCCAGACTTTATTGTCTCTGGTGACAAAACTTCCTGCAGGGAAAGTTCTTAGATCTTTCTAAAGGTTTCCCAGCCTTTGGTGCCCTTCCTGATGACAGTGGTGTTACATCAGATGACTGATGAGTGGAACCTTAAGTGTTCTGAGTTGCAGTTTTAGTTTTGCCTCATGGCTCTCATTCACGGGCTCCATCTCCTATCCCAATAGAAGTGTCCTTCTCTCCTTGGCTGCCCCTGACTTTTGTCTCCATACAGGGGAGCACAGATCCTGCATTCACATGCTTACAACAGTCTCGCCTTTACGTGGGCTTCAGCTTACGTTTTATTCTCCCCAGAATGTTAGATTTGCAAAACTCTTGAGTTGATATTTTCTGGTCTGCTTAGAACCGCTTTCTGATTCGCTCTTGTTTGCTTTTTGTTCTCAGCTGCCGGAGAAAATTGACATCAGCTGGAATAAAAAGATGCTGAGAACTGCAGGTTTATGCACCACAGGCGAGATTCGACACCCGAAGAGGGAGCGTTATGCTAAGATTGAGATTTCTCAGAAAGTCTGTGATTCTGCAGGTGATGGCAGGAGCTGGGCAGCTCCCCTGCCGCACTTACATCCGATACGGCGCCTGGGAGGTTACTCTTGGGTGCTGGTGTTCTCTGGTCACCTGTGTCACAGCTTTCCCTGTCACTCCTGGGTGGACAGGCCTACTGTGTGTTGCTTAGAGGACATTATTATTGGATGTCTCACCACCACCGAGAATCCAGTTTGTCCATATTTCTACCGGGCCTAACTTTCTCTCTGCAGCTCCCCGCTGCCAGTGGCAGCATCTCCATCCTCCCAGTAACTGAGGTTCAAGGTCCCCTATATCTAGCAAATCAGCAGATGTTCATGAAGACTCTCCTATTATCATCATTCCTTCTCTGTCTTTGCCTCTGCCCAATTGTGGACCCTCATCACCTCACTTTTCTCCCTGCTCCATGCAGCTTCTTGCTAAGAAACCTTGGGCTTGCCAATGCCTCGAGTGTGGCTTTCAAGGCCATCATACTTTGGCCCCCTCCATGTGACCAGTCTTGTCTCTCACTACTCCACCTGTGCTCCAACCAGGCTTTCTTCATGCTGGCTTTCAAAATGGGCCACACGCTTTCCTGACCCCAACCTTGGCTCACCTTCTCTACCACACCTAGAAAGACCTTGATAATTTTGCCAGTCCAGTCAATTGTTAAGGGCCCAGCTCAGATCCCAACTTCTCCACGGAGCTTCTTCTGACCAAACCCCACTTTATGCTCCTGGAGGGTGGTGACCGGGTCTCGGCTGGATGTATTTCTAGCAGTGTCCTACAAAAAGAGCACATTGGAGCTTTTCCAAAAACACTTGCTCCGCTGAGGCTCTCTGCCATTAATAAAATCGGGTTGAATTCGGTAGAAATTTCACCTTCAGAATCCTGGGGCGATAACACTCGTGCCTGCCCACATATGCTTATATGTCTGGTGGGGTGGAGAGTCTAGGGGTGGTTGGGTAACAGACCAGAAGGGAATCGGTTTAAGCCTCATGATTTCTTTTCATTCCTCTTCTAAGACCGACTCCGGGATACTTTGATCCATGAGATATGCCACGCAGCCTCCTGGCTGCTCGATGGCGTCCGTGATTCTCATGGTGACACATGGAAGTATTATGCCCAAAAATCGAATATGGTGCACCCGGAGCTGCCCGAGGTCACCCGTTGCCATAACTACAAGATTAACTACAAGATTCATTATGAGTGTACTAAGTGCAAATTCAGGTAAGACCCTTCTCAGACTTTTTCCAATTACGTTTTTACTATGGCCTCCACGTGGCTCTTCAGTGATTTTATCAGGAAGTACATGGCTATCTGACTTGAGGAGTAAAACTTCTCGACTCCTTTCCATGTCTTCTTTCTCCATTCTCTTCTGCTTTGAGCCAGCCTGACCACGGCCACTGCCTGGTGCCCCGCTTGCTGAGATCCCACAGAAGTCTGGCTGTGGGCTCAGGGGCAGCAGCTCCGGGAAGATGCGGAGGTACAGTGACTGACTCATTTGCTGTGTGGTGTCTCTTTCCTCTTTAGGGTCGGCCGCTACACCAGATCATTGGACACCGAGCGCTTCATCTGTGCCAAGTGCAAGGGCTCTTTGGTCATTCTGCCATTAACTCGGAAAGATGGAACCCCCATTGAGCCCCATGTGAGACCATTTGCTAAGTATGTGCAGGAGAATTACAGAATAGTCAGGAAGGAGATGGCAGGGATAGGTCATGGGGATGTGATGAGAAAGCTCAGCAAGGATTTTAATGCCAAAAAACAAAGCCAGGGTCGTTGAGGTTATCTGAGAATGTATTTGTGTGAGGTGAGTCATCTATTGGTAAAGAGTTTTAGAAAGATATCTTTGATACTGTGAAGTTATGAATATTAGAATTTAAATCCTTCTTTAAAAGCTTCCTGTTGTTAATGATGTTTGTTCTTCATTAAGAGTTCTGTTGCTAACCATTTTGTGCTGATACCCAAAAGCACTTTGGATCTACTTTGGGTCTTACTTAGATGCTGTAGTTTTAACATGTAGAACAAAAATGCAGAAGAGAAATGAGTTCTGGAGAGTGGCACCTTGAGAGAACGATAGGCATGCTGAGAAGAGAACGAGTTTTAAAGATACTACTTCAAAACCAGGGCTGCTGTCAGATGTAACCTGTTACACCTACTTGGAAGTGAAATACAGACATATTTCATGAATTTAGCTGCTGTTGACATTGTATGAAGCCACCTGAACAATGTAACTGTTCATAAAATAAAAATAAACAAATGTTTTCTGCAGTTCACTTGTTAGCAAAGTCTGTTCATTGACAACCCATGTCCAGAGCAGAACAAACCCTTGGGTCTTTTTTTTTTTTAATTTTTATTATTTTTATTTTTTTTTAGTGGTACGCGGGCCTCTCACCGTTGTGGCCTCTCCCGTTGCGGAGCACAGGCTCCGGACGCGCAGGCTCAGCGGCCCTGGCTCCTGGGCCCAGCCGCTCCGCGACATGTGGGATCTTCCTGGACCAGGGCACGAACCCGTGTTCCCAGCATTGGCAGGTGGACTCCCAACCACTGCGCCACCAGGGAAGCCCCAACCCTTGGGTCTTTGTCTAAGACCCCGGACCTCTCAAGCTCTCCAGGATGTGTCTGGAAGAACAGCCTCCGTTTAGGGTTTCTCTTGGATTTTTTGACTGCCCATAAGCACTTCAACAACCTCCTCACTTTTTGGGAGCTGTCTGGGATGTAGACTGGAATCAATGTTGTATTTGTTTTCTATTTATGCCAAAACGGTCTGCCAAAGCAGATTACCACGAGTTTAGTGACTTAAAACAACACAAATGTATTATCTTATAGCTCGGGAGGTCAGAAGTCTGGCGCATACCTCATAAGTCTAAAATCAAGGAGTGGGCAGGGCCACATTCCTCTCTGGAGGCCCTGGGCTGGGGAATCAATTTCCTTCTCTTTCCAGCTTCTAGGGGCTGCTTGCATTCCTTGGTTTGTGGCCCCCTTCCTCCATCTTCAAAGCCAGTGACATCTCTTTCTCTGACTCTCTCCCCTTCTGCCTCTCTTTTTCACTTTCTTTTTTTTTTTTTTCTTTGCGGTACGCGGGCCTCTCACTGTTGTGGCCTCTCCCGTTGCGGAGCACAGGCTCCGGACGCTCAGGCTCAGCGGCCATGGCTCACGGGCCCAGCCGCTCCGCGGCACGTGGGATCCTTCAGGACCGGGGCACGAACCCGCGTCCCCTGCATCAGCAGGCGGACTCTCAACCACTGCGCCACCAGGGAAGCCCTCTCTCTTTCACTTTTAAGGACCCTTGTGATAACACTGGGCTCACCCAGGTAATCCAGGAAAATCTTATTTTAAAGTCAGCTGATTAGCAACCTCAATTCCCTTTTGCCACATGAGGTAACATTAACATATTCACAAGTTCTAGGGATTAGAGTGTGGACATTTGAGGACTTGTTATTCAGCCTGCCACAAACATCTTTACTAGTCTAGCATCACTGATACTTTTTTATAGGCAGGATGTGTTATTCTGTCATCTGCCTTCCATCCTTCCTTCATTTTGCAGATGCTGAGAGTGTTCTTTCAGTGGCCACAAACTGAAGCCTAAGCACAAGTCTAGATGGGATCGGGTATGTGCACAGGGTGGTACGCACTCCCCCAGTTAAATCCTTGGGTCCCTCTTCTCCAGTCCCACCTCCAGCCACATCTGCAATCTTAGCAAAGCCCATCTCACCTGTGAAACTGGATCATGGCACATCGGTGATTTCATTAGGGAGAACTGACAGTGCAGTGGTTCCACCCCTGCAAAGGGAGGGTCCAGCCCTCTTGCCTTACGTCAGTAGCCCTGGTCACTTCCCCCACTCACTTCCACCCCAGTTATAGCCATGGGAAGATGCTCCCTGCAGCCCACACATGCCTCCAGGTGGCCTATGTGCTAATGACTGCCAAGTCGTCTGATCTTTTTTTCCAGTCCCACTTCTATCTCCTTAGTAAGAGCCTATGTCGCCTCTAACATGAATAACCACTACAGCCTTGTAACCTATGATACCCTCACCTGATCCCAAACTAACTTTCAGTCTTTTCCACCCTCTCTCTACCTGAACCCTTAATTCTAGCCAGTTGGGACCACTTATCATTCCTCCAATAAGCATTGCTGTTTCCAGCCTTCCCGCCTTTGCTGCTGCCCTCCCATCTGCCTGGAAATACCATCTTTCCTTTTCTTTGCCCTTGGAGATACTACTTGCCCCTTAAGTTCTTACTCATTTCTCTGTCTTCAAGAAGGCTTCCCAAATGGCTCCAGCCACAGTGCCCTGAACATGTGCTGCACATTTGCCTCATGGCATAGACTGCTTGGTATTGTCACCTATACATTTTCCTTGCTGGCCTTAGCTTCTGGAGTGCAGGGACTATGTCATATTTATGTCTGAAGGCCCCTTCCCCAAATTACGCCTAGACAGTGTCTAGCCAGTGGGTTGGCTAACTGCTTACCCTGCACCCACGTCCCTGGGTGCTTCCCTGTGAGTGACAGGTGTGCCCAGGAGGGCAGAGAGGAGGGGAGACAGAGACAGAGGCAGCATTGTTTGGCACAGACCCGGGGCCAGACAAGGAGAAGCAGGAAGTGCATCCCCAGAGTCTGGGCAGGGCTGGCTGCAATGATGCACTGACACACCCTGGTCCTGATTAGCTTGTTTATTGAAAAGTTTGAAGCAGAGTTTTAAACATAAAAATCAAAGTGAGCAGACACAGAGGTTTCGGGAACCACAGCCAGAGTCACTGCAGAACAGGAGGCCCGGCCAAGGCAGCTGCCATTATGCTGTTTGCCTCATGCTCCCTGCATATGGGGAAGGCTGAGGCCTACCTAGTTACTGAATTAGAAGGGTGATGGTGTTCCGAGCGGCCAAGGTAAGAAGGGCCTGAAGGCAGCCACCTCTGAAGCAGTGGGATGGGGTCTGCGCAGCTAAGGAGCAGTGATGGCGCAGCCCCCAGAGCCAGGAGGGCGGCTCCCTGGGAGACCCGGCAGGTACTGGGGCCATCGGGGACTCAAAGGAGTGTGTGTCTGGGGAGCGAGCGAGGGAGGAGCCTGGAATGTGGGGGGAGTCGGGCTGCGTGGGAAAAGGGGATCCCCCATCCCAGCCTCACAAGCCTGAGTAGGAGGCCTCTGTGGTCTCAGACCAGGATGAATCCCGGCGGGAAGCTGTAGGCTGCCGCTGGTGGCCCCTCTGGTCGGGGCAGCCCAGGCGCATAAGTAGCATCCACATCCGCTCTCGGAACTTGACACCCACAAAGGCATAGAGCAGAGGGTTGAGGCAGCAGTGCATGTAGCCCATGCCCGACGTGACCGACTTGGCCACGTCTACACTGCTTTCTCGGCCACAGTTGCGGGCCACGGCCCCCAGGTCCATGAGGGTGTCCACCAGCACCACCAGGTGGTAGGGGGTCCAGCAGAGGGCAAAGGCCACCACCACCACCACCACCAGCCTCATGGCTCTGAGCCGCCGCTGGCCCCTGGAGACCAGCAGCACAGCCAGGATGCGGGCATAGCAATAGGCCATGACCAGCAGGGGCAGCAGGAAACCAGCGACCAGCTGCAGAACACGCAGGGCCGTGTGGCCCACCTGCGGGAAGCTGTACTGGCAGTGGGTGGCGTTGAGGCGCTTGTCGTGGTGGGCGGACAGGAAGATGAAGTCCGGGAGCGCAAAGAGCAGACAGAGCCCCCAGACTGCCACACAGGTGAGGGCCACGCGGGTCGGGGGCCCCCGGCGGTAGAGCTGGGTGGCATGCACGATGCTCAGGTACCGGTCGAAGCTGATGCAGGCCAGCAGGAGGGCCCCTGCGTAGAAGTTGATGTTGAAGAGGGCACCTGCCACTTTGCAGAGGCCGGAGCCGAAGACCCACTCGACGGCCGCGTCCACCGCCCAGAGTGGGAGCGTCAGCACCAGCAGTGCGTCAGCCACGGCCAAGTGCAGCAAGAAGGTGTCGGTGCTGCTGAGGGCCGCCCGCTGGCTCAGCAGCACGGCCGCCACGGCGCCATTGCCCAGCAGCCCCAGCACGAAGAGGAGGCTGTAGAGGATGGGCAGGAAGGCCCGGTCGAAGTTGAGGCTGAAGTCCTGCAGGCAGGGTGGGGAGGCACAGCAAGAGTCACTCTCGTTTTCTCCGTAGTCATAGGAAGAGTTTTCCAGGAGGAAGTCAAGCTCCGAGGCTTGGAACTCTTGGCGTTCACTCATCTGTGGAGGGAGGGAGGGCACAGAGCCTGTGAAGGCCTTAGATCAGCTCGGTGGTTTGTGGCCACCTAGAGGGGTGGGATAGGGAGGTTGGGATAGGGAGGGTGGGAGGGAGGGAGACGCAAGAGGGAAGAGATATGGGGATATATGTATGTGTATAACTGATTCACTTTGTTGTAAAGCAGAAACTAACACACCATTGTAAAGCAATTCTACTACAATAAAGATGTTACAAATAAATAAATAAATACAATTTAAAGTTAAAAAAAGTCACTCCTTCGATTAGGAATTTGAGATGAACAGATACACACTACGACATGTAAAATAGATAAACAGCAAGGGCCTACTGTATGGCACAGGGAACTATATTCAATATCTTGTAGGTTATCTATAATGGAAAATAATCTGAAAAAGAATAGATATATATGTAAGCATAACTGAATCACTTTGCTGTACACCTGAAACATTGTAAATCAACTATACGTCAATTAAAAAACATCACTTCTGGGGCTTCCCTGGTGGCGCAGTGGTTGAGAATCTGCCTGCCGATGCAGGGGACACGGGTTCGTGCCCCGGTCTGGGAAGATCCCACATGCCGCAGAGCGGCTGGGCCCGTGAGCCACGGCCGCTGAGCCTGCGCATCCGGAGCCTGTGCTCCGCAATGGGAGAGGCCACAACAGTGAGAGGCCCGCGTACCACAAACAACAACAACAACAACAACAACAAAAAACACATCACTTCTTCAAGATTTAGTCTGAGGAGACTTTCTCGAAGCAACTCCTCTGTAAGGCAGGCCCAGAGGCCTGGGCTGTACCCTGTAACTGTCCTGTCTTTCTTCTGAAACCACGTCCTCTGAGCTCCAGATGCCTGGCCTGGGTGCTGGGCTGGTAACTTCCCTTCTCGAAGGCTGCTTCTCTCTCTCCCTTCTGGGTCATCCCATCGGTCCAGGGACTGTGGACCGGAGGGAGCGCTTCCATCTTGTGCCCAGAGCCCTCCCGGACCCCTCTCCTCTCTCCTTGCCCTTCCTTCATGGCTTACGGTCCTCAGTGTCCTGGCCACGCCTAGTTCCACCACCTTCGTCCCCTGGTGCCTATCCGCAGTCCCCTCTCCCAGTCACTGGCCCTCCTCTTCCCTCCTCAGCCCTTGTCTGGGGACTCCAACTTCCTGCCCCCCACCCCATGGGGCCCCTCTACAAATCACTGCAGCCCCCCCAACACATGCTTTCTGCCCCTGTCCTTCCCCTCCCCGACACTGAGGCCTGCTACCCGTCAGGGACTTGCCCAGCAAACTCTATTGGAAACATTCCTTACACCCTTCCCCTGCAAACCACCCCATAGCTGAGGGCCTCCCAGGGGCCAATTCAGTCTGGCATGGAGGATCAAAGTTCCAAGTCAGAGCTGAAGGGAGCCTTGGGGACCATGAGGGGTGAGCCTCAACCTCATGCGTTTCACAGATGAGGCACCAAAGCCAGAAAGGGGAGGGGTCTCGCCTGTGGTCCTTCACAAGTCAGTGACCAAGGTGGTTTCCCAATTCCCGGTCCAGAATGCTCCTTCTACACAACCCCTGCATTCTCTACCTATTCACCCAACCCTCTGGTGGCCCTGGCTTGTGGGCCAGCCCTGACGTTCCCCTAGTGTCCTAGGCTCTCCACTTGGAGCTGTGGTCTGGCCTGGCTGGACAGCGGCACTTACCTCGGGGACCATGGCTGGGCTGGTACCCTGGCTGCCTGGCCGTGTGCTGCCTGCCCCTCTGCTTTGGTGCTTGTGGTCGGGAACCTGTGCTACACAGAGGAAGTCAGAGTTTCACGCGGTTCTCGGCAGCAGCCTCTTCCAAGGGGTTATCTATACCAGAACTCCCTAGACCCAAGGCCACGGGGTTCCTACCCCAACATCCCGCTGGCCGGGGGAAGCTGCTCTGGGAGTTGAACACAAGCCTGGGACCAGGAAGCCTGGGGCCAAGGGAAGGGCAGGGGCAGGTGCTTTGAGGGGAGAGGTCTGAAGGAGAAGCAGGGCAGCTGCAAGGGCAGGGGTAAGGACTGCTGCTCATCCATCCTGGGCTGGAGTTGCTCTCACACGATTGTGGACTGGATAGCTAAACGTGTTAACTCTATAAAGGAGATGAACCTTCTTAAAAAATGAAAATATTTGAAAGCAATCCATCACACTAATTCTAGTCCTTTACCATTGCCCCTCCCTGCTAAGCAACAGGGGCAAGGAAAGGGAACTGCTAGTAATGAACTTGCTGTGTGCTGGGTGTTGCTTTAGGCGTTTTCCCTGACACTGCCTCATTCCAACCACACAACTCCCTTGTAGGGGCGGGGGGTGGGCAGCATCCCCATGGCTAATCCAGAAAGGGGAAAGGCCTTCGCCAGACATAACAAGCAAGGGTAGGTGCTAGGATTGAACCCACAGCTGTCTGACTCTCCTTTTACCACTCCTCACACTGCCTTCAGTTGCTTTCTAATGCATAAACAATGATATATGCACACAGTTAAAAACAAATGAACTAAAAGCTATACATTTTAACATGGACGCATCTAGAAAAGCCAATGACCAATGGTGGAAGAGGCAAGTTAGGGAATACTGTGTATAGTTTGACACCATTTAGGTAAATTCGAAAAACCACACACACAAAACAATACCGTGTTGTTTTGGATACAGCTATTTGTCCTAGAAGTTTAAAGTAGGGAATGGACACACCACACATCCATGAGAGCAGTTGCTTCTGGAGTGAGGAGAAGCGGACTAGAGCTGGGGAAGACTACATGGGGATCTCCCTATTGCCCGGCTCTCATTATCAGAGGGAAAAGGCAGCCTCTTGCCTCTCTCAAGCAGTTTCTCTCTCTCCTAATAGGTGAAAAGCAGAGAGAGAGAGAAAGAGGGAGACTGAGACAGAGACTACAGCATTGGGATCCAGTTTTCAGCCAGAATGCATCACCTGAGCCTCCGGGCTTGGGTCTGGAATTCAGCTCAAACTTAATGGACAAAACACACAGTTGTGAGGCAGCGAGGTCCTTCCCCGCCTCCTGTGGCCAGAAGATGTGACTATCGTTGCTCTAAGCAGTTTGTCACCTGCAGGATCCAGGCCAGAGGGAACTAAGGGCTTGGAGGAGGTCAGGAGCAGCACACGTGGAGGGACCTGGGAGGATTCCAGAAGCCACAGCAGTTAGGATAGGTAGGACTTGGCAGGTGACTTGCCTGCAGGTGGAGGAAGACAGGTGGGAGCCGGGAGCACAGCTTCCGATGCTGGTCCATCAAAAGTTTCCATTCACTGGGCTTCTACAGGTGAGAGAAAGGAGGAAAACAAAAAGCTCTATTTGTTCATCTTAAAGGAGGTTCTTGTATTCTGCAGTTATGGCCTTCATCCCCTTTTTGGTAGTAAAGGGATCTTCTCTTTGTGAAATGTTGGTGACAATAGCATCTTGTGTTAGCAGGAGTTGACAACCCAGTGTGGGTCCTCCAGATACATGTGAAATTTCTAAGTTTAGGGACCTCTGGTCTCCTTCCTGTGTCCCAGTCTCCTCATTTGCCACATGGGGACCAAGATCCCCACCTTCCTGGGTTGCTGGAAAGGAGAAACGAGAGGAGGTCAGCTAAGAGTGTTGGAAAGGTGCAGAGAGCTTTCCTTTCTGCATTGGGCCATATCCTGAGAGGCCAGCCTGGGCTGTGGGGCGGGCTGTTCCCGCCACTGCCTGTGTGGCCATGATGCAGTGGGAAGAATGGGGAAAATGCTGAATTTGGCTGGCTCCAGCCCTGACTCCACCCTGTTCGAGGTGTGTGACCTATGACATAACCGTATTTGAGCTGGTTTCAGCAGGGGTGTTATAAGATGATCTGAGGGCTTCCCTGGTGGCACAGTGGTTGAGAATCCCCTGCATTGGCAGGTGGATTCTCAACCACTGCGCCACCAGTGGTTCGAGCCCTGGTCCAGGAAGATGCCACATGCCATGGAGCAACTAAGCCCGTGCACCGCAACTACTGAGCCCACGGACTGCAACAACTGAAGCCCGTGCACCTAGAGTCCGTGCTCCGCAACAAGAGAAGCCTCTGCAATGAGAAGCCCGCGCACCACAACGAAGGGTAGCCCCCACTCGCCGCAACTAGAGAAAAGCCCACGCGCAGCAACAAAGACCCAATGTAGCCACAAATAAATAAATAAATAAATAAATTTGTAAAAAAAAAAAGATGATCTGAGATGACCAAGGCTGTGCGGTCTCCACACAAGGCTCAGCCCTTAGTAGAAGCACATCTGAGAATGCTGGGTGTGAGGGATACTGGCCACAAACCCAGAGTCCCTGGGAGACCTTCCACGTCAGAGGAGCCCTGGGATGGAGTGTGCTGCCCTGTGGACGTGGCTGGAGGACGGATCCTTCGGGAAGGCTGCCCTATGCCTTAGCTGGGAGGGAGGGTTTGGCCAGTCCTGGATGAATCCTCTGGCTGTCCCACTGTGTCACATTAGGCGAATCATTTTACCTCTCTGCCTTGGTTCCCTCATTTGAAAAGTAGGGATAAAGCTAGTCCACCTGTGTCAGGGCTGCTCTGTGAACTGTAAATGATACATATGGCACAGGGTAAAGAACCCAGCGAGCAGCAGTTTCCTCCCCTTCTAGTAACTTTCCAGACCAGCCCCTCCCAAGGCCACAGAAGATCAGGTCTGCAGTTGGTCACTGCTGTCTTTCACAGCTCACATGCCTCAGAAGGTGCCGAGCCAAGAACCTTGTCTGGCCCACTAACTCAGCCCTCTCCTATCCCAAGCAGCTCCCAGACCAGCTTTCAAGCAGGCCCAGCCTTGGGGAAGACCCACCTAGCCAGGAGCCTGTACCCTAAGTTCTGGTAGCTGCACCCTTCTTCTTCTGGCCTCCTGAGACACCAGTGGGGAAGCTTCAGAAGGAAGTTAGTCAGAGTGAAGCTGCTCTGAGCCCCACCTGTGGTCAAGGTGTGAAATGTGCACCTGTCTCTTCTCTGCCACCCCTCCCCCTGTTTTTTTTTTTCTGTCTTTCACACCTCTGGGCTGTGGTTTGGGGAGATGGGAGGCTTGAAGGTCTGAGCCCTGGGCCCGGTCCCTCACAGGAAGGAGGGCCTCCACAGCTGTCTGTCAGGCCAGCCAGGGAAGGGGGCCACTTCCTCTTCCTCCACCCTCTCAGTGTCTGCTGTTTCACAGCCTCTCTCGCAGCTTCTCCGAATGCCCCTGGGAGCCCTGCTCCCAAAGCCCCTTGGACTAGGCTGCTAGCCCCCAGCTGTCAGGGAGGCAGGCTCAGCGAGGCCCAAGCTTTCCGTGGGTCTCAGGTGGTGGTCCAGACTGGGATAGAGCCTTTCTTACACAAAATGAAGAGTCCTAACCCCACGAAGGGGGTGTGCGTCTGCCCCATACACTGCTGGGACTCTGCGCTTTCCTTCTGCCAGCTGAGGATTTCACAAGAGAAGGCGATCTTAAGTCACAGGGAGGCCCAGGGACTGGGAACTGCCCCCTCCTCTGTCCTTTTCCCTGCAGCTCTGAGCCCTACAGGGAGGCAAGTCCTTTCCAAGTGCTGGGGCCATGGGCTGGGGCTTCAGCAGTCCAGGCCCGTGGGACTGAGCCCCCAAGCTATGGGGGTGCTCATTCTTTTGGGGACCAGGGAAGGAGGATGTTGCTGCCATTTGTCAGGTGGCAAAGGGAGACAAGGCAAGTCAGGCCATGGGACCAGCAGGTGCCAAGGCCAGGCAGCGAGGAAGAACTTGTCAGCCCAGGAGCAGGCAGTCTGGTTGGAAAGAGGATATGCATGAAAGCAGGCGGATGGAGTGGGCTGGAGAGTAGTTCAGGACCCAAGCCCTGCCACCAAGCACAATGACCTTCCTGTCATCCTGTCCGCAGCAGTGCCTGGAAACCAGTAAATAATAATAGCTTCCACTTGGCAAGCCCTTGCTTTTGTACACACAGTCTTCTTTCAAACTTTAAGCCTCCCGGGGAGCCAGAGGTTGCTGTACGCATTTTGTAGAATGGAGTTCAGAGAGGTGAAGTGACCTGTCCTAGGCTAGTCAGCCAGCAGGGTTTGTGACAACATTCCTACCCAGGCTGCTTTCTTATGTGCTCTCCCAACCTCCGCAATCATGCTGCCACCTAAGGACTGGATCTTTCAGGAGCCACACTTTACTCACCATGCCACCCCAAGCAGGCATCTTGTGTGAGGGCAGGTGCTCACCTGGTGGGGATTGTGCCCTAGAGGGAGTTTCGGTAGACCTCACCACATCCCCATTCTTCTGCCCTGCTCCTCCCCACTTACTAGGGAGAAGAAATGTCAGAATCTACAGGATGAGGAACCTGGAGGACTAAGCAAAAATCCTCCTAGTGCCAGACCCCTTTTGCTACGCCTCCAGGAGGATCTGTGGTGCTTCCAGAAGTCTCCCTCCCACCACAGGCTCCTGAAGACCTGGCTTGGAAAATTCCCCACCTCTGCAGTTGGTGTGCATCTGTTCCCATCCCCCCAGGTCCCTGGGATGCCACCTCTGCTCTCGGGCCTGTCCGGACTCTCCAGAGGTGCAGGTGGCAATACTGGCAATGCACAAAAATTCTATCATGGAAGCCTGACCTTGATGAATTCTTTTTTTTAAAAAAATTGAAGTATAGTTGATTTATAATGTTGTGTTAGTTTCTGGTGCACAGCAAAGTGATTCATATATATATATACTTTTTAAAATATTCTTTTCCGTTATGGCTTATTACAACATATTGAATATAGTTCCTTGTGCTATACCAGTAGGACATTGTTATCTATTTTATATATAGCAGTGTGTATCTGCTAATCCCAAACTCCTAAATTTATCCCTCCCCCACCCCTTTCCCCTTTGGGAACCTAAGTTTGTTTTCTATGTCTGTGAGTCTGTTTCTGTTTCGTAAATAAGTTCATTTGTATCATATTTTAGATTCCATATATAAGTGGTATCATATGGTATTTGTCTTTCCCTGTCTGACTTACTTAGTATGATCATCTCTAGGTCCATCCATGTTGCTACAAATGGCATTATTTCATTCCTTTTTATGGCTGAGTAATATTCCATTGTATATATGTACCACATCTTCTTTATACATTCATCTGTTGGTGGCTGCTTGCATGTCTTGGCTATTGGAAACAGTGCTGCTATGAACATTGGGGTGCACGTAACCTTGATGGATTCTTGAGTCCCCATCACTCCCTCAGTTAACAGGGGGAGGATGTCCCCCTGTACTGCTCGGCTGGGCTGCCTCGTGGAAGCCATTGGCAGGCCCAGCCTTTGCTTCTTGCTCTTCCTTGGGTCATCCCCACAGAGTGAGGTCAAAGGGGACAATAAAAACAGCTGACATCTATTGATTACTTATCTATGCACCAGGCACTATTCTAAGAGCTTTACTGGGATGAACTCATTTAATATTCACAACTATGTAGTAACTATGACATCGTTACTATTATCAGATGGCAGAAACACAGAAAGTTTAAGGAACTTGCTCAAAGCCACACAGCCAGCAAGTGGCAGAGATCTCCTGCTCTCACCTATTATACTATCATGCCTTTTAAGGTGAGGGACTGGGACAGAGGATGGTGTTCAAAGGAAGGCTTTGATCTTCTTTGTAATGTTTTACAAGGAGATTGGATTCACATATTAGCTATGTGATTAAAAAAAAAAACCATCCAGAAGGATAATAAAATTAAGCTAAAAACCTGGGACAATTGGTGAAATTTGAACATAGCCTGGAGATGAGGTAAAAACCTTACCTCCGTGCTGTTTTTCTAATGAATATCTGTAGAAATTATGATTGAGGAATTTACGGGTAAAAGCCTATCACATCTGCGGCTTTCTTTCATATGAGTTGGAAAAAAGATATGCAGAGTGAGAGAGGATGCACAAAGGATAAAGGCAATGGGGCAGCATGCTACAAACTGGTGATACCGGGAAAAGGTATAAAGGAGGTCTTTGTACTATTGCAACTTTTCTGTAAGTTTGAAACTATATCAGAATATAGGTTACTGAAAGGATCTTTCTCATGCAGGATGGGTTTGGTGTCAGACGCTATTCCCAGGACCAGCTTAGAGGTCTTGTGAGAAGAAGATGGGACCGAGGTGGTCTGGAAACAAATGCTCACTGGCTGTGTCCTCTGGCCTCGTCCCCAGGAAGCTCCCTCCCATGACACAGTCCCGTCCCCTTCTCCCCTCCAGCCTCACTTTGCTTCTGGACTCCTGGCTTCTTCTCTTTTCCCACAGTCTGGCTACCTCCAGCCTCTTGGCCTGGAGTTCCTCCCAACTTTCCCCTCTGCCTTTTGAACCAAGAAGGGAAGTGCTGCCTGCTTTCCAGGTGGAAGGCACTGGCAGCCCAAGCACTCCTTCTCCAAGCCCCTCAGGGCCCCTCAAAGAATACAAGCCGTGCCTGAGGCTCTCAGGGTGACCCCATTCTTGCCTCAGACTGGCTGAAGAGAAGGGACTGGGGCTTGCGTCCTTCAGAGGGTGTCATCAGCTGAGGGCCTGGAGTTCTTGTCTCCAAATGGAAGTGGACCTGCCAAGTTGGGTGAGGTCCCTGTCTGGGAGGCCGCTCTTCCTGAAGAGCCAGCAGTCTGGGCAGGGGTTCTTGGCTGCTGCTGGGCTCCCACGAAGAGGAAAAGGCACACGCTGGAAACCACGTTGCCTGCCGCTAAGATACTCCACTGAGCAGAAACTGCTGAGTGATGGTGTCCCTCCCTGCGTGCTTACCTCGAAGGGAACCCAGCTGTGCGTTAAACTGGCCTCCCAGGACCCTGCACAAGGCCCTTTGCTGATGGCTCTGACTCTGGTCTGAACTCTTCCTGCCTGGACTCTCTGGCCTTCTGGAAAATTCCTCAGCCAGCTAAACGAATTTCCCCAAATCCCAGCGGGGTATGGTGGTGGCCTGGGGGGCTTTGTCCACATGTCCTGTGCTGCCATGGCCCTGGCCTTGCCTTCCATTATTGTTGGGCCCATATTTCTCCAACTAGGCACTAAGTCATCTGCACAGGCACAGGCACTAGGGCTCGTCTGGCCAGAGCCGAACTGGCCCCATGCCAGGCAGTCCAGCAGAGCAGGTCAGCATGCAGACTCTGGAGCAGCCTGCTGTTCAGGCTGTCTGAACTGGATTCCTGGCTCTGCTGTTTACTAGCTGTGTGACCTTGCACTGGTTACTTCACCTCTCTGTGCTTTGGTTTCCCTCTCTGGATGAACAGAGTCAGTATGCTGTATATGTCAAGATGCTCCAGACAAGGCATGGCATGTGGTCAGTGCTATATCTGAATCGTTAGCTACCCTCCTCCCTGTGGCTGCTGAGATCCTCCCAGGACTGGGCACACCCCTGGGGGTAGCTTCATTTTTAAAAGTTTTTATTTATTTTCTTTTTTTATAAATAAATAAAAGTATAGTTGATTTACAATGTTGTTAGTTTCTAGCGTACAGCAATGTGGTTCAGTTATACATATATACCTATTCTTATTCTTTTCCATTATGGTTTATTACAAGATGTTGAATATATTTCCCTGTGCTATACAGTAGGACCTTGTTTATTTTATATATAGTAGTTTGTATCTGCTAATACCAAACTCCCTCCACCCCGCCCCACCCCATTTTCCCCTTTGGTAACCATAAGTTTGTCTTCTATGGCCAGGGGCAGCTTCATTTGCATTGAGGTACTGCACACCCCAAACTGGAAAGCCTAAGCCTTGGTCCTGAGTTGCCTAATTGGTCAAAGTGCTGATGCCTTTGGCTGTGGGGCCTGAACGACAGTTTGAGCCCTGTGCCCAGGTCTTCATGGGTGATGGGGTGAGAGGTCCCTTCCAGACGCAGAGCCCGGCTGGGTGGGCTGTCTGCTCTGTTCTGCGGCTAGAGAGGGGACTGGGTCTAGAAGCTGAGCCTTGCTTCTGGGGCTCAGGACTTAAAAGGAGCTTGAGGACACACCAAATTGAAAACATGCTTTCCCCTGTGATATCCACAAGTTCCTCGCTCACAGAATACCACTTTAATTGCTGACTCAGCCAAAATGTCTGTCGATGACGGGACTGACAGAAAACAACAATAACACTAGTCAGTAATGCTTACGTAGCACTTACCATGCCGTTTGAAGCACCTTTACAGTACGTATCCTCCTAACAAGTCTTTGAGAGGTTCTATTTTTATTCCTGTTTTGAAGATGCGGGAACACACTCAGGTCAAGTAACTCGCCCAGTGAAACGGCTGATAAGTGATGGAGCCTGGCTTTCAAACCAAGTGGTCTGGCTTCGAAATTCACACTCTTAACCACCCTGCTCTACTGTCTTGAGTCTGAAAAGGCCATTATGTGATATTAAGAGAATCAGAGGCGCCTGAAGGTGAGCTGCTGCTGGGCCCGGGATGGATGCGCTGCTCATTATGCAAATCCCCAACCCCAACGGAGACTCCAGAGCATCCGGGCCAGTGCGGGGGGGCTGCAGTGGAAACCAAAGCAAGGCCGCCCCTGCGACAGCGGTACTCCTCAGGCATATTTCACAGCCGGTGGTGCCAGGACGGAAGTGAAGGACGGGAGTCAGGAACGCGCGGTGGTTACCATGGGAACCAAAAGTGTGGTAAAGCTCGAAGCCGAGCCTGTCTGGGTCTTAAAAAAAAAGCAAATGATATATTTTTTAAATTCTATATTTTTTGGAGAATGGCTTAGGACAAACCCTCTGTGGAACTCAGATGAATTTTTAGCCTATTTGCTAGTGAGTAGCAGTCTTTCACATAACTACCCAGAGGATTTATAAATTACTATAGTGTACAGTACAGCTAGAGAAGTGCTTGCATGTGAAGAGGAATAGGATGGTTGAGGAGGAAGGGGGTGGTGCGGTGAGGGAGAGTTGGAAGAGGGGAGAGAGTTTGGGGCAGGTAGGCGTAAGGAGACAAGTTAAAAGGAGGGAGAGTGTTCACTGAAGTGTGGGTAGCAGGAACGGCAGGGAGGGGAGAGAGAAGGTGATTCAGAGCTGGAATCCACAGCACTGATTGGCCACTCCCAGCCCAGTCTGCCTCTCATGGGTTTCCATCCATCTTTGCCATGAGGATGGCATCCACTGCGGCCCCTCGGTTTGTCCTCTGCCCTCATGTCAGGTCTGGGAAGTTCGGCATAAAAGGGATCTGTTTAGCTTCTGAACTCCAAATTAGTGACAAGGAAACTTCGCATTCTCACATAACACCCCTTCTTGTGCCCGCTATTATTATCCCCAAATGTGAGTTGTCTGCAGGGCACACTTTGGCAAACACCAGCCCAGAGAATAGAGGCTATTCTCCTGGCCTGGCCTTCAAGGCCTTCCATGATCTGGCCCCAGCCTCCTGCCCACCCTGATTCTCCTCTCTGCTTTGTGCATCCTGTATGGTAGCCAAACTGAGCCTCACACTGTTGCAAGCATACCCCAAGTTTTCACTGCTTGGCTGGTCTCTACCTGAGTCCTGCCCACTGTCTAGGACTCAGAGGTACAGCTCAGAGCCATGAAGGCATTACAAAGTCCCTTCATCTGGACCCCATGGTTCTGCCCTGAGGGCCCTAGCCAATGAGGCAGACAGAAAGGAGAGGTGAGAAGACCCAGGGGAGGAAGCAGGAAGTTTCAGTACCCTCTGCCTACCTTCCAAAGATAGAAAAGGGTTGAAGTTATTCTGCGGGGCAAGTCTCTGACTAGAAGTATCCTTTACCATCTGATCTCTCGCCTCCAGCCTTCTTCCCCTTAGAACCACTCACTCCACTGGGAATCACTGAACAAGTACAGACAGGCCAAGACAGGCTCTGGAGCATCTCAATGGGAGTCCTACTGAAGACAGGAACCGTGCAGCATGGTGGTAGTAAATGGGCTTTTATGGTGTCCAACAGGCCTGGCCTTCAATCTCGTATTGGCCACTCAACAGCTGTATGATTTGGGCAAATTACTTCACTTCCCTGAAGCTTAGTTTCCTCATCTGCAAAGTGGAGATAATACCTACCTCATATGACAAGGATGAAATGCTTGTTGAAAGGATTACATGAAATGAATTTAGGAAAATCACCGGGTGAAATACCTGACCTTCTTTGACACCCACTCTAAAGTAGTCACCCCCCATCCCTCTCTATCCCTTTAGCTCATTTTATATTCATCACCACCTGCTATTTACTTGCTTATTTATTTACTGACTGACCACTCCATTAGAATATACTTTTTACCAGAGATATAATTTTCTTTTCTTAATTGCTGTATCCTCAGTGCCTTGAATAGTTTCTGACTCATAGTAGGTGCTCATAAATATTTACTGAGTTATAAATGAATGGCTAGTAGGTTCTGAAGGGGTAGATACACAATGGATACATACTTATGGCTGTAACTCTCTCTCATGCATACGACCTGTAACGCTGTGAGTTTGGGGTATTGCTGCTGTCAAGCATGTGACCTAGCACAAGGTATGTTCAGGAGAGTACTTTTCTAGGGCCTGTGCTTGGGAAACAATGCCTATTAGCATAAAGCTTTTGGGATGTCCTGCTGTAAAGACAAGAGTAGCCAAACTCATTTGGTTACCATATTCAGTTCGTAAGGCTGCCATAACAAATTACCACAAACTGGGTGGCTTAAAACACCAGAAATTTATTCTCTCATAGTTCTGAAGGCCAGCAGTCCAAAATCAAGCTGTTGGCAGGGCCACACTCCCTCCAGCGGCTCTAAGGGAGAATCTATTCTTTGTATCTTTTTGCTGCTGGCTCACATGCCCTGGCTTTGTGACCATCACTCCAATCTCTGCCTCCATCTTTATATGGCCTCCCCCTCTTCTGTGTGTCTAATCTCCCTCTATCTCTCTCTTATAAGGGCAATTGCGATGGCATTTAGGGTCCACCCAGATAATCCAGGATTGTCTCCTCATCTCAAGATCTTTAACCTAATTATATATGTAAAGACCTTGTTTCCAAACAAGATAACATTTACAGGTTCTGGGGTCTCGGACTGGACAGATCTTTGGGGGCCATTATCAGCCAACCACAGTCACTATCTCTCCTATTTCCCACAACTCCCCTACTATTTTAAGAAACGGTGACTTGAGAAAAATGGGGTTTTAGAAAGGATGGGGATGGAGATGGGAGTAGAGTACAGGAAGAAACAACTTCTTGAAAACGTGAAAGGATACTATAATTGTCAGGGCCTCCCCAGGATGGGAGGAATAGGGCTGGATATTGACCAAGCTCTCCTGCTGATTCTTTTTGTGTGTCAAGGACTAGGACCCACTGCATACAAAGACATGGAGAGGTAATTACGCCTGATGGAGAGTAATGAGTGCTGCTGTACTTCTCATTTAATTAGGCTGGGGAGGGTGTCTGGATATGGGTGGTTTTCAAGAGCTCTCCAGGTAACTGTAATGCATAGCAAGAGTGGAAAACCACTTGGACAATAGTGTCGAGGCGGTGAGAATGTCAAAATACAGCTGTTGGTGAACATTATCTTTAAGAGTAGTTACAAGGTTCATAATGTTTACATCCATAATTAATCCTCTTGACCTTTTCAGGGAGATAATAACGAATGTGAAAGTGCTGGGAACGCTGGCTGCCTCTGTGCGGGGAGGGTGGGGAGATGCTCAGCAAGTGTGAGGTGCAGATAGAAAGCAGAAATCTTCACTGGAGCCACCGATGTTCGAGAGCCTCAGCCCCAAGCCAGAGTCTACAGTGCCAGGGCTGGCCGGACATAGGGACCCAGCAGAGAGCTGCCAAGATTTGCCAGGAAGAAAGAGAAGGTGGTGTTTATTTAATTAAAAAAAAGGGAAAGTCCTTGGTCTGGGCCCAGTCTCTACTCCCTTCTGGCCCAGCTGGAGGGGGCAATCTTGCCATGACTGCGGAGGCCAAGGTGGGCGGGGGGGGCGATCTTTCAGCAGCCCTGCTGGCTCTTGAGGTTCAAGCTACCTGGTATGAGGCCTCACGATGATGGACTAAACCTTTCTGAGGTTGTGCCTTCCAAAAAGGGATACTTCCTTTCTCCATGGGGTCTTTTCTTAAAAGTTTCTTAAAAATTTTTATATTGGAGTATAGTTGATTAGCACTCCATGGGGTCTTATCCAGAGCTTTTCTGTCCACTATCTCCTTAACCCCCCCTAGCTCTCTGGGAAGGTGAGCCAGGCAGGCATTACTGTAATTTTTTCTCATTTAAAAAATTGTGCTAAAATATACATCACATAAAGCTTACCATTTTAACCATTGTTGGGGACAAGGAATCACAGATACATTTTTATGATAGGCAATAGATTCTTCACATATAGAATATCATATTTAGCCTCAAAATTCCAAGTCATTTCAGTCTCCTGAAAGGATAAAATAAGATGGTGGCTTTGGAGCTGCCTTTTGTAAACTTTATAGTTCTAACTTATTCTGAATAATTATAAATATCAGGAAGAATACACTGTTTACTGCATTTTATGTCTGACTCTCAGCCTTCTCCCCCCACAGTAATGGGATGGAGTAAGAATGGTATGTCAATGTGGACTCAGACTCTTTGTTTTGACTCATTTAATTTAGACACATTATTTTAACATAAGTGCTTTTAGTTTGGCAGCTGGCATGCAGTTTTTAGAAACTGTGGCAAAATACACATAACTTAAGGTTTACCCTCTTAATTATTTTTGTCTACAGTTCAGTGGCATTAAGTATATTCAAAGTTTTGTGCAACCATCACCACCATCCATCTCTACAACTCTTTTTACCTTTCTCAACTGAAACTGTACCCATTAAACACTAACTCCCATTCCCTTTCCCCCTAGCTCCTGGCAACTACCACTCTACTTTCTGTTTCTATGCATTTGACTACTCTAGGTACCTCATGTAAGTGGAGTTATACAGTATTTTCCTTTCTTGACTGGTTTATTTCACTTGGCATAATGTCTTCAAGGTTCATTCATGTTATAAATGTGGTAGGACTTCCTTCCTTTTTAAGGTTGAATGCTATTCCGTTGCACAGATATACCATGTTTTATTTATCCATTCATCCATCAGTGGGTATTTGTGTTGTTGCCACCCTTTGGCTATTGTGAATAATGCCACTATGAACAGCGATTATTATTTTGCAGGAGAGGAAAGTGAGGTTCAGAAAGGATCATTCAGCAAATAAGTGGTAGGGCCAGGATTCAAATGCTGGCTTGGCCCAAATCCTATTCATTGGCTGGGCTAGGCGGGCTCCAAAGAGACTGTTGCCCTGCTCTCCACCCTTCCAAAAACCCTTGCTACCCTGAGAGCTGGCTATTCACACTCCCTGGGAGCTTGGAACGGGCCCCTGTAGTAAAGACTCTCACGGAGAAGGCCCTTTCTTTACCTTGCACAAGCCCCAGGGGCCAGATGGCTAGATTCCTCTGCTTGGGTGACATTTGTGCCTGTTTCTTACCAAAAGGAAGATGTTGGGCTCTCTCCTCTCCCAGTCTGTGTCCTGCCTCCTAGGGCTTCCTGACACCCTGGCCTCCAACAGGGAACGTTTATTCTTGAATAAGCATCACCACTAAGCCCCCAGGAGGAGCTGGAGAGAGAAAGAGACAGACAAGTTCCTGCCTGCAATTTTCTGTCCAGGCTAGGTCTGAGAAGCAAGTTTCTTACAAGCTATATGGCCTTCACTTCTTTCATCCCCCCAGCTGCTATCAGACATTTAGAAAGCAAATACCTCATCAAAGCTTTGCATGACACTTTTGAAAGCTCCTTTGCATCTAAGCATGTGGGAAAACCCCTGAAGGTAACCCTATCTTTCTTGCCTGCTTCTAAGGAAAGCCAGCCCTTCCAATAAGCACGAAAGTTAGAGGAATCAAAATTCCCTAAGGACGGGTATTAAACCTTCAAGTGGTCTTTCAGCCACAAGTCACACTCCATTTTGTGTTTCGGTTATGCCATAACCCAGGCAGTCGTCTCACCAGGAGTGTGGGAAGGAGCGGAAGGGGCAAACCCACAACCCAGTGAATCCAAGTGTCACAGTTGGCGCAGGAGAGAAGCAGGCTGAAGCTTGGGCAGACAGTTGTTCTGGCAGACTCTGTTGGTTGTCTGCCTGACAGCCATGCCCCTCCCCTTCTTTCCCACGGGAAGAGCCTTTCTCCCACAAAAGAGGTTGGAAATGCCAAGGACTCAGTTTCTCAGCCTCCCTTATAGGTAGGAGTAGTCGTGTATGATGGCTGAGTTCTGAACCACGATACGTAAGGGGAAATCAGCTAGAAGGCTTCAGGGAAAGGGTTCCCTGTCATAAAAAGAGAAATTGGTGAGGAGTGTTCCTCCTGTAGCTTCTTGTCTTTGGACATGGCTGTGTGAAGCAGCCGTCTTACAGTTATGATGTGACAAACCTGAGGACAAATGTCAACATGCTTAGCAAACCGGAAGGATAGAAAAAGTCTGGGGTCCTTGATGAAGTCTTTGTGCTCCTGAATAATCCCCGGGACCGCTCTGGATTTACGAAGTGAGATGAATAAAATCCCTATCTTGTTTTACTTGCAGCCAAAAGCTTCCTAACTGATGCGGTATCCCAGAGTAGACCATGGGAAAGCAGAGGTCAGTTAGTGTCAAGTGAGACAAAGGGCATGAGGCTGGGGCCAGAGTCCATGCTGCACAAGTTCATGCCTGAAGTGAAGAAGGCTAAGGCTCCACCTCTCTTGTGGCCACTTGAGTAAGAGATTGACTAGGAGAGAGAGCTACGGACAGGACCCAGGTTTGTCAGCACAGGCTAGACTAAGCTATGCGTTGGTAACAGCAAAAATGTCCAAACTTCAGAGGGTTAACCAAGCAGAACTTTATTTCCCACTCACGTTAGACATGCAACATGGGTTGGCAAGGGCTTGGCTCACTGTAGTCACTCAAGGACCAAGACTGATGGTGGCCCCAGCTCAGCACACGCTCTCATGGTCACCACAGCCATGGGATGAGAACAAGAATTGCACACTGTGTCCTAAAGCTTCACTGGCCAAGCCAAGCCACATGGCCACGTATAACTTCAATGGGGATGAGAAGTGCAGTTTGGCCATGTGCCTGAAGGAGGACCCATTTGTAGACGCAGCAGCTTTCAGCACTCATCTCTAGTCAAGACTTGGCTTTTAGATGGGTTGCAGGGCAAGGGGAAGATATTGATTTCTCAGGGCCCACGTGGCCAGGGCCAGAGGTGGGTCATCTGTTCTACTCATCCTCTACCATCCAAGTATAGGAGCAAACATGATTCCAGTCTTGCCCAGTGCTACCTTCGAGCCCTGGGATGGAAACAGTTACCCTGGAAACAATGTCAAGACATTAAAAAGCATTGTTTTCCTCTGTCAGGCTGTATTCATTCCCTATTGCTGCTGTAACAGATTATTACAAACTTAGTGGCTTAACTTACATTTCTAGAGGTCAGAAGTCTGAAACGGGTCTCACTGGACTAAAATCAAGGTATTGGCAGGATTGCACTCCATCTGGAAGCTCTAGGGAAGAATCAGTTTCCTTGACTTTTCCACCTTCTAGACACTTCCTGCATTCCTTGGTTCATGATCCCTTCCTCCATCTTCAAAGCTGGCAATCTGGGCTTCCCTGGTGGCGCAGTGATTGAGAGTCCACCTGCCGATGCAGGGGACGCGGGTTCGTGCCCCGGTCCGGGAGGATCCCGCATGCCGCGGAGCGGCTGGGCCCGTGAGCCATATGGCTGCTGAGCCTGCACGTCCGGAGCCTGTGCTCCGCAACGGAAGAGGCCACAACAGTGAGAGGCCCGTGTACTGAAAAAAAGAAAAAAAAAAGCTGGCAATGTCAGACTGAGTCCTTCTCAGGTTGCCATCTCTCTGGTTCTGGCCCACCCAGGTAGTCCAAGACAATCTTGCTATCTCAAAGCCAGCTGAATAGCAACTGTAATTCCATCTCCAAACCTTAATTACCCTTTGACATATAATATTCACAATTTCCGGGATTAGGATGTGGACATCTTTGGTGGTGAGGGAATCATTCTGCCCACCACACAGGCCTAGGAGGAAAAGAGTCTCCATCCTAGGAACAAAAGTGTCAACATCACCTGGGAGATGCCCCATGAATACACAATGTGGGGCTTTGGCCCTATTTAAGTGTTTTAAAGTTAGATTGGATGTTGCCATTTCCAAATTATTTTTAACCATAAACTCTAAGATTGCTTTACTCTGATATTATATCAGTTTTAATAAATCTACTCAGCAGCTCATTAGCTCATCCCTTTAGGTGCTATAGGTTGAAGGCTGTATTTTTCCTTCTTGTAGTTTCCCGTTTCTCCCCACATCTGACCCAAACGAAGCCAGCTTTGCACTTTACTGCCTTGGGGGAGGTAATAGCCTGGTAGAGGGAGGAGAGAGAGGACTGTGGGTCGCTAGACTCTGCTTCTTAGTAATGCTCTGAGGAGCTGGTAATTCCCCAAAGTGGAGTGCTCCCAGAAATCCTGGTTCATCCAGAAACACCAGGGCTCCCAGACGTCTGGCAGATTTCCTCAGCTTTCTACAGAAGCAGCAGTGGACAGGGGACAATGGGTGGATTGTTGGCAGCTTACACACTACAGGTAATCGATGACCAGATGGGGCTCTGTCAGATGTCTCACACTGCGGAAAGTTCCAAGATCTCGTTTTGATCTCAGGGAGGCAGGAACTACAAGAATGACTCAGGGAGAATTTCCCAACCCTCTGCTGAGATGGGGTGAAGAATCAAAATTAAGTTGATTTAGAAAAACACTAAAAAGAGGCACTATTTCTTGCATACCTACAATTATGGTTTGGGGCTGATAACAAGAAAGAAACACAGCTTTCAATCTGCTGAGGAGCTTGGGCGTGGTGGGAGCGAAGGCAGAAGGGAGCCGTGCAATTGCTTGGGAAATCACATGCTTAAAATGAAGGTTTTGGTTAAAATGAAGGTTTTATCCACAATCAGAGAATACAGTCTCCTCTATGGAGCATTTTATATGAAATAGCGTTATAGGAAGACTGAGAAAATGGAAAATGTTTGGAGTACTCTAATGAACATTGCCTATATAAAATTTTCTAGTCTTTTTGGAGAGCAATTGGGCAGTATCCAGAAAACAGGTGCATCTTCTATGAATTAGCAACCCCAGCAGCACAAGTGCTCAAAAATCTATGTACGAAGGTGTTCTCAAATAGGTTTCCTTTTCTCTAGCCTTCCTCCCACGACTCAAGCTGGCATCTCTCACCTGGCCCACTGTGACAGCCTCCTATCTGATTTTCCTGTGCCCAGTCCTGCCTCTCTATGGAAAGACTGCTCAGAAGTCAAACCTAATCATATTGCTTCTCTGTTGAAAACTCCACGATGGTCTTCTCCATTGCCCTCTGTATACAGGCCAATGCTCCGAGCTTGCCACACAAGGCCCCATGACCTGGCTCCTTAACAGCGGCCCCACTTTCCAAGCATGGTGCAAAGTTCATTCACCAAATGGGTCAACAGGCCCTTCTCTGTGTCTCTGTGCATGCTGCTCCTATCTGCTCTGCCCTAACTCAATTGCCTCCTTACCCATTGGGAAGCTCTTCCTTTCAGAAGCTGGCCTTGAATGCCCTATGCAATAGTAGTTGCTTCTCCCTTGGGCTCCCACGGTACAGTGTGCATCAGGATGGAACATAAATTAGTATATTGGATTGTTATTTTAGAAACAATTCTTTCCCCTCCACGGATGCCTGTTATCTCTATATTTCTGACATTTAGTAAGATTCTCGGTAGTTCTCTCCAAGGATATGGTTTCAGGCACGTGGGGTTCCTCGTTCTCCAAGGCCACCTCCCTCTGGTCACAGTCACCTCAGGCTAGAGGTGCTGGAGCTAGAGATTTCCTCAATACCAGTGAGATGGTGGGGGGCAGTAAATCCTACTTTCACCTTGATGGCTCAACAAAAGAACCCAATATCTGGACGGCATGCCTGTATCTGTCACTTTCTATGTGATCAGGGGCAAATCGTAGCTTTCCAGCCTGTTTCTTCTCAGTAAAATGGACATAATAATAATAGCTACCCTCAGAGACTGTCATGAAGGTACTGAGGGGTGAAGTCATGTGCTAATAACTTCCAAAGGACCACTTTAGTTCAAAGTGGCACAGAAAAAAGAGGTATAAAAAATTAAGTCCCTAATTTAGTAACCTGGTTCATACATATGAAACCCTCCTTATTCCATTTCCACTGTTCAAACTAAGTACGTGCTTAATTCTGCCCTCACCTGTAGGGCATTGTCCTCCTCTCTCCATGCCATCTGTTTTACTCTATCCCCAGTGACAGAAAAGCATCATGCCTCTCCCATGGCACGGTCAACTGGATATTAGAGTCACAGATCTGGATTCAAATCTCAACTCTGCCATTTCCTAGTTGCATGTCTTGGGGGCTGGCTACTTAACCTCTCAGTGCCTCAGTTTCTTCATCTTCTACTTGCTAAGTATGTGATGAGGAATAAATAAGACCATGTAACTGTTCCTTTCATTTTCAGTAATCTCCATCTCTACTCTTATTCAGCCTCCCACACATTTAATCACACCTAGGATGCCTTCTACCAGAGTTTCATTTTCAAGATTTTAAACTTGAAAATCCACTTTTCTGAGTATAACCTCTGTTTCTTTCAGTTCTCTTTCTTGTACCAGAGTCAGTCTGTCTTCATTTTGGCTTCTAGCCCCTCAAGCCAGCCTAATTCTCCCAGGCCACCTTGGTCCGGTCTCAGTCACCTCTCTGCCAAGCCAGACCCCCATGGCTAACCATATCACCATGCTTTCACCTCCACCTTGCATTTCCACACTCCTTTCTCTGGTTGACCTCCGGTCCCTGGATAACTGCTTACTGTTGTAGCTTACAAATGTCCAAATGTGCAGGAGAAAGAGTCTTCTACTCCTATGCTATGGGAGTAGAAGACTCATCACTGGAAATTCTGTCTGCTTCTCCCTGATCTCCTCTTGCCATGGCTGGGGAAGAATTGTCTCCTTCCTTGCCAACAGTCTCCTCTGACGGGTACCCTGGCTCCTACCCCATATTGTCTCCTCCAGACCTTGCTCCAATAATGATCCCCTGTATCATTCATTTACCTCTGTATTTCTACATCTCCCCTTCAGCATATAATACACTTGGATCTCCATTCTAAAACCATCTTCTCACCCTCCATGCCAGATACCACCCTACGCCAGTCCCTCCCAACATTAAACGTCTTCAAAGAATAGTCTATGCGAGCTCCCTACCTGCTCATCACCTACTCACTTGTTAACCCCTTACAATCTGACTTCTGTTTCTGCCGCTCTATTTGGTTGTCAACCTAATGACCACTAATAGTCTCCTAGCTGCCAAACTCAGATGGCAGTTGTCACTCTCCATACAGCACTTGACACTCTGGCCTAGCTGTCTTTTTCTGAAGCACTCTCCTTCATTGATCTTCATAGCTGCTTTATTATGGATTTCCCTCTGTTTATTCTATTCCTTACCCATGATGCTCTTCCCTTGACACTACTCTCTTGGTGAGCACCTGAACTCTTATGATTTCAACCGGCCATTGGCAAACTTTTTCTTTTCTTTTTAAAAAAATTATTTATTTATGTTTGGCTGTGTTGAGTCTTTCTTGCTGCGCGCGGGCTTTCTCTAGTTGTGGCGAGTGGGAGCTACTCTTCATTGTGGTGCGCAGGCTTCTCATTGCGGTGGCTTCTCTTGTCGCGGAGCATGGGCTCTAGGCATGCGGGCTTCAGTAGTTATGGCACACGGGCTTAGTTGCTCCGTGGCATGTAGGATCTTCCCGGACCAGGGCTCGAACCCGTGTCCCCTGCGTTGGCAGGCGGATTCCTTTTTTTTTTTTTTTTTTTTTTTGTGGTACGCGGGCCTCTCGCTGTTGTGGCCTCTCCCGTTGCGGAGCACAGGCTCAGCGGCCATGGCTCACGGGCCCAGCCGCTCCGCGGCGTGTGGGATCTTCCCGGACCGGGGCACGAACCCGTGTCCCCTGCATCGGCAGGCGGACTCTCAACCACTGCGCCACCAGGGAAGCCCAGCAGGCGGATTCTTAACCACTGCGCCACCAGGAAAGCCCTGGCAAACTTTTTCTTAAAGGTCAGAGAATAAATATTTTCAGCTTAGTGGGCCAAAGGGAAAAATCAAAGCGATTATGTAGGTACTTACATAAACATTTAAAATGTAAAAATTGTTTTTAGTTCACAAGCTGTACAAAAACAGGTTGTGGGTTTGATTTGGTCTGTGGGCTGTAGCTGACCCTTGGCTTCAATCACCATCTCTGAGCAGAAAACTCTCCAATGAATACCTCCAGCTCCCACCTCTCTGGAGGGAACTCTCCAGAGTTCCAGACTTGTGCTTCCAATTGCCTACCGAACATCTATACTTTGCTATGCCAAACACACCTCAAATTCAATGTGTTTGAAACAAAATTCTTCTCCCTCAAATCACTTCCTTTTTCCTGAATCCCCTATTTTTGTTAATGGTGTCATGATTCTCTCAGTCACCCAGTTCAAAATCTCAGCCCCCTCTGACTTTTTCCTCCCTTGCTAAACTACTGGCAGTGTTACTTCCTAACCACCTCTTGAAAACCTCATCTCTTCTCCATTCCATTTAATTTGTCCTGGTCCAAACCCTTAACATCTTTTCTGTGGACAATTGTCACAGCCCCCTCACTGGAATCCCTGTCTTCAGTCTCTGTGTCCATCCAAGCCAGGCTCCATAATGCAGTCTGGGATTTTCTTTGTTAGGTCATTTTTGTATTATGGTAAAAAGCACGTAACATAAAACGTAAGATTTACCATCAGTTCTTAAGTGTACAGTTCAGTAGTGTTAAATATATTCACAGTGTTGTGAAACATCTCCAGAAATTTTCACCTTGCAAATCTGAAACACTATATACTTTAAACAGCAGCCCCCTTTTTCCCCTTTTCCACAGCCTCTGGTAGCCACCATTCTACTTTCTGTTTCTATGAATTTGACTACTTTATATACCTCATATAAGTGGAATCATGCAGTATTTGTCTTTTTGTTACTGGCTTATTTCACTTAGCACAATGTCCCCAAAGTTCATCCATGTTGTAGCATATAATAAGATTTGCTTCTTTTTAGAAGCTGAATAATGTTCCACTGTATGTATTTACCACAGTTTTTAATATTCATTCATTCATCAACGGACACTTGGGTTACTTCCAACTCATAGCTATTGTGAATAGTGCAACCATGAACATTGGTGTGCAAATATCTTTTTGAGACTCTGCGTTCAAATCTTTTAGACATATGCCCAGAAGTGGGATTGCTGGATCATATGGTAGTTCTATTTTTAATTTTTTGAGGAAACACCATACTGCTTTTCATAGTGGTTGCACCATTTTGCATTCCTGACAACAGTTCACAAGGGTTCCATTCTCTTCACATCCTCCAACACTAGTTATATTCTTTTTTTTTTAATGGTAGCCATCCTAATGAGGTGATATCTCATTGTGGTTTTGATTTGCATTTCCCTAATGGTTAGTGACACTGAGCATCTTTTCATATGCTTGATGGTCATTTGTATATCATCTTTGGAGAAACATCGATTCAAATTCTTTGCCCATTTAAAAATTGGGTTATTTCACTTTTTTGTTGTTGAATTGTAGGAGTTTTTAATATATTCTGGATATTTATTACTTTTCCGATGTATGATTTGTAAATATTTTCTCCCACTCAGTAGGTCGACTTTTCACTTTCTGGGGGGCTGTGCCACACAGCTTGTGGGATCTTAGTTCTTCGACCAGGGATTGAACCCAGGGCCCTGGCAGTGAGAGCACTGAGTCCTAACCACTGGACTGCCAGGGAATTCCTGCCTTTTCACTTTTGATTGTGTCCTTTGATGCACAAAGCTTTCTAACTTGGGTGTACTCCCATTTGTCTATGTTTAGTTTTGTTGCCTGTGCTTTTGGTGTCATAGCCAAGAAATTGTTGCCAAGTCCAATGTCATGAAACTTTCCCCCTATGTTTTCTTCTAGGAGTTTTATATTTTTAGGTCTTACATTTAGGCCTTTGATTTATTTTTAGTTAATTTTTGTATATGGTATAAGGTAAGAGTCCAACTTCATTTTTTTTGCATGTGGATATCCAATTTACCCAGCACTGTTTGCTGAAGATACTGTCCATTCCTCACTGAGTAATCTTCAAAGATCGTTTGACGATAAGTGAGGGTTTATTTCTGAGCTCTCTATTCTATACCATTGGTCTATTGGTCAATATGGCAGTGCCACACAGTTTTGATTACTGCAGCTTCATAATATGTTTTTTGGTGTTTTTTTTGTTTGTTTGTTTTTGTTTTTGTTTTTGTTTTGTGGTACACGGGCCTCTCACTGTCGTGGCCTCTCCCGTTGCGGAGCACAGGCTCCGGACACGCAGGCTCAGCGGCCATGGCTCAGGGGCCCAGCTGCTCCGCAGCATGTGGGATCTTCCTGGACCAGGGCACGATCCCGTGACCCCTGCATCGGCAGGCGGACTCTCAACCACTGCGCCACCAGGGAAGCCCAACATTCTATTTTAAATGGATAAAAACAACTTCGATTATATAAAAAAACTGTACTCCTTCACAGCTCCACCCCCTCTTTATGGCATTAATAACATATATCTTTATATATTGTACACCCATGTATATAGGTTTATTATTATTTTTATGGTTTTGTCATTTAATTTTATGCACCCAAATTACCAAAGTGTTTGGTGCATGTATTTGCCTTTACCAGAGAATCATATTTTGACATGGCTTCATATTGCTGTTTACCATCCCTTTGTTTCAGTTTGAAGGACTTCCTTTAGCCCATCTCATGGAGCAGATCTAGCAGTAAAGAACTCCCTCAGCTTTTGCTTATCTGGGAAAGTCTTCCAGTCTTGTTGAAGTGGGGCCCAGTACCTGAGATGGCTGTGCAAGGGCAATAGTGGGCAGCTGTGTGGGTGAGGGTATCTTCCCTTCATCTCTGTCTCTGTCTCTGCCTCTCTTCCTTGTATCCTCTTGGATGATAAACCTTTCTATGAAGAAAGATTAAAAAGCACATACAAGTTTAAAAATAACCTAACTGCCTTAACCTACAGTTTTGGTTGGCACAGAACCCACTTTCTAAAGTACCACAGACAATAATTTGACCAAATGTTTCACCATCACATACCTAAGAGTGACAACTTTTCAGCCTGCCATAGCTTTACCATTATGGCTCCAAGCCCAACCCTTTCTAGTCAGCCAATTCTAAAACTTTAGATTCTGTAACTTGCAGCTTGCACTTTAAGGTACCAAATTCTAAATCAATTAGAATCTGAATTTAGCTCCAGTAACTGGGACTCCAAAAACAGTGGCCTAAGCAAATTAAGTTAAAATTTTTTTTCCATTTAAGCTAAAGTCTGAAGATGGGCAATCAAGTGCTGAAATGGTACTTCATGATGTTTTCAGAAATTCAGACTCCTTTTGTATTTCTGCTCAAAGTTAGAATGGTCATTTAGCCTTCACAAGATGGCTGCCTGAGCTTCAGCTTTCACACCTGCCTTCAAGGCAGCAGAGAGGAAGAGAAGGTAAGGGCAAAAGGAGATTGGTCGGTCAATTGATTTAACTCCCCCACCCATGTTTCTTTGCCATAAAATATATTTGTATAATCTTTTAGGTACTTTTAGGTAAGAAAGATGATACTCAGGTTTCACTGCTAGGTTCAGCAGAGTATAATGTCAAAGAATGATATTCCAGTGTGGACTAGGCAGTGGTACATCGAAACAAATGTTGAACAAAGAGCACTCAATCTGCAAAGGAATTTATAATAATAATTTAAAGCTTCATGAACTAGGATCATTCCAGTTTAAAACACTAAGAAATAAGACCATGATGAAAAACAAAATCAACTTCTGAGGGTAAGAAAAGGAATGTAGGGCAAACAAGAAGAAAATTAACATCTGTTGAGTTATAAGTATGAGCTTATCATAAGATGGACATTAATTATTATTCAGTGGCAAACCTTGCAAATACAAAATAAAATCCAAATCTTTGGTCATGTAATAAAAATTCTACCTGAAATGAAGGCAAAGTGATAGATTCTGGTTCTGGCTTGTCAAATAGTTCCTGCACTAACATTATCTACAGAAGCATCTGGCCAATTTGTACCTAGTGACTCCTTATGCATGTTGAATGGGGTTCAGGTAAAATGACACTATGTACATGCTGTGTACAGAGCTGAAAGAGCATTCTCCATCCTGTGGGAGTTATCAGTATACAATGGAGGTCTAGGTTTCATATCTTTGTTTCTTTATCATAATCCAAATGCATTTCTGGGTGTGATTTTTATTTTGCAAAATGAATATGTACCCTCGGCTTACACTTAACAACAATGATAAAATAAAACTCTAGCTTTGGGGACTTTCCTGGTGGCACAGTGGTTGGGAAACTGCCTGACAATGCAGGGGACATGGGTTCGAGCCCTGGTCCGGGGAGATCCCACATGCTGCAGAGCAGCTACGCCCGTGCGCCACAACTACTGAGCCTGCACTCTGGAGCCCGCGAGCCGCAACTACTGAGCCCGTGAGCCACAACTACTGAAGCCCGCAAACCTAGAGCCTGTGCTCCACAACAGGAGAAGCCACGGCAATGAGAAGCACATGCACCGCAATGAGGAGTAGCCTCCGCTTGCTGCAACTAGGGAAAGCCCGCACACAGCAAAGAAGACCCAACGCAGCCACGAAGACCCAACGCAGCCAAAAAAACAAAAAAACAAAAAAACCAAAACCCTCTAGCTTTGAGGAGCTGACACACACGACTCCAGCTTCCAGCTGCGGGACATTACCTTGTGGGACATACTGAGATCACCCTGCTTCCTGAGGAATTTTCCCAAAACCTCTATGAACCAACTTCCACTTATGTCTCATTGGCCAGAATTCAGTCATGTGCTTATCCCTCTTTGAGGAAGCCTGGGAAATGTAGCTTTTTAGCTGGAACATATTGCTGCCCCCAACAAAATCAGCGTTTGTTAACGAGGAAGAAGGAAAGAAAAGATTTCGTGGGCAACTCTAACTAGTTGGGGTAGAAAGGAATTTATCCCCTGCAGAATTGTTAGAAGGGCTATAGAAGAAGCTCTAGGCAAAGCTCTCAGAAACATTGCTGCTTAATTTGTCTGATTAACCTCAGAAACACTGCCTCTGTTGCCATCCATGCCAGGGAAACCGATGACCTCTGCCCAGCTGTTTTCTCATGTCACTTCCAAATCAAAGCCTTCAATGGATGTACCTTATTGGTGAGAACCAGATCACAGCCTTGCAAGGGATGTTGGGAAATGTAGTTTAAGAAAATTATCTGAAGAAGATGAGCTTCAAAGTAGTGGTGAGTAAGCATATTTCATTGATTCTAACACAGGCTTTTTTTTTTTTTTTTTTTTTACATTTTCATGTCTCTGAAATCAGCATACTTTTGATAGTCAGTGATGTCTTTTGGCCATCTGGCAGTTTTATGATGTAGTTGTCATTGCTTGTACATACATGAAACCCCCTTAGAAAGCGTCTCCATTGAAAGGGTTCAGATGGGATCTCGGTAGCTCTTTATAAATGCTGTCCCACCAAAGAATTGCATAGGCGTGCAAAACCAGCAACACAGAGTACTCTGAGTTGAAAAAGGACTCATAAAAGTTCTATACTAAATATAAAGAACTTCTAGAAATGTTACAAATAAATAACTGATTTATTTTGCTTTTCTGTGTATTTCCAAAAGATTTACACCTAAATAAGTGTAAATGAGATCTTTCAATAAGAACAAGATTTAAAAATATCTAAATGATAAGGAAAAAAAACCCCTAACTATTGACCCTGTTACAACACTCTCAGGAATTTAGCCTGAGGAAATCATTTAAAGAAAAAAATTTCTCTATGTATAAGGAAGTTTGTTCACAGCAATATATAAATATATATAATATAATATATAAATATATATATATTTATATATAAATATATATAATATATAATATATATATATTTATATATAAATATAAGGGCAAAAAACCCTGATAGCAACTTAAATGTTCAACAAAGACAACCACAAGAGCTAATATCTGTTGAAACTTTACTATGTGCCAGACCCTCTATATACATTATCTCATTTGATTCTCACAACAGCCATGTGAGGTAGATACTAACCTTATCCATATTTTATATATGAGGCACAAACATGTGATAACTTGTCCGAGGTCAGACAGCTAGTAGGTGGTGGAATCAGGATTTAAACTCTGGTCTCTGGGTTTACACAGATCTAAACCTGTGTTATGCAACTATTAGAAAATGAAGTATGTTGCAATAAAAAAAGATGCACAGTTCTGAGCAGAAACTCAAGAAGTCTTCAAAATATCTAAAAACAAATGTCCAGGATGGGTTTCTGGGGACCAGTGGGTCCAGTGGCTCTGAATCTTTTTTGGGTTATGAGACCTGTGTTAGTCTGTTTGAGTTGCCAAAAAAAAATACCACAGGCTGGGTGGCCTAAACAACAGACATTTAGTTTATCATGGTTCTGGATACTAGAAGTCCAAGATCAAGATGCCAGCAAATTCAATTCCTGCTGAGAGCTCTCTTCTTATATTGCAGATGGCCACCTTCTCACTGTTTCCTCATATGACATTTCCTTTGTGTGTGTAGGGAGAAAGAGAGAGAGAGAGATCTCTAGTATCTCTTCCTCTTATAAAGATATCAGTCCTGTGGGATTAGGGTCCCAATCTTATAACATCATTTAAACTTAATTACCCTCTCAAGGCTCCATCTCCAAATTCAGTCACACTGAGGGTTAAGGCTTCAAGATAGGAATTTTGGGGCAACACAATTCAGTCCATAGCAGGACTTGTTTGAGAATCTGATGAAAGCTCTGTACACTCTCCCAAGAAGACTGTATACATTGTCTCCCATAATTCTGCACACAAGTTCAGGAAGTTCTTGGACCCCAGGTTGAGAACCACTGTTCTAGGCCATCTTCCTCTTTTCACAGATGGAGAAACAGGATTCAGAAAGGGGAAGTGCTTTTCAGCAGGTTAGGAGGAAGCCAGGTCTCCTGATTCCTCATCCAGTGCTTGCCCTACCTTACTCTGACTTCTGTTAAGCCTGTTAGGTCAACAATCCATGGTGACCCCAGCACACCACAGATCCTGTGGACACAGTGAAGGGGATAGTCACTTCTTCACCTGGAATGCTCATGTGAGTTAACAAGCCTCTAACTGTAACTGACAGCAAATGGGACAGATTTCAGTGCTTCGAACTAGTCGGGAAGTTGGGAAGAAACTGCACCAACTTCGACATACGTCCACAAGAGGTCTGAGTGTGAGGAGATGGAGGTGTTTCTGTTCTGATAAAGGAAAAAGCAGGGACTGAAGAGGTACAGTTGAACTGTCTGGTGGCCTTCACGTGGCACTGTCCCTCTACTCTCAGATTCCTCATTTGTACACTGCTCAGGAGTAGACCTATTAGATTTATCCATGAGATCTTCTTTTTTTTTTTTTTTTTTTGTGGTATGCGGGCCTCTCACTGTTGTGGCCTCTCCCGTTGCGGAGCACAGGCTCCGGACGCGCAGGCCTGGCGGCCATGGCTCACGGGCTTAGTTGCTCCGCGGCATGTGGGATCTTCCCGGACCAGGGCACGAACCCGTGTCTCCTGCATCGGCAGGCGGATTCTCAACCACTGCGCCACCAGGGAAGCCCGTATCCATGAGATCTTCTAACTCTACCACTCTGTACTTCTATGATCCTGGGGCAGGAACCATGGGGGGAGAGATCAGTTGAGGCATTTGAGTTCTAGAATTATGGTCAAAATAATTTTTTTTTCAAAATGTCTTCTAATGGTATAATAGAATTAGCAATAAAGCAAATGTAGCTTAGATGAAAAATTCCCAACAAGAATCTGAGAAGGGGACTTCTCTGGTGGTCTAGTGGTTAAGACCCTGCACTTCCACTGTGGGGGGTGTGGGTTCAATCCCTGGTCGGGAAACTAAGATCCCGCATGCTGCACAGCTGGGCCAAAAAAAAAAAAAAAAAAAAAAAAACAGAATCTGAGAAGATCCTTTAAATATTTAAAGTTTCAACATAAATGCTTCCTTAATTTCTGCTGCAGGCCCATCTTTAAGTAAGGGAGGTGAATTATGATAGCTGGAATTCTAAACAATGAGGTTAGAGGATGGGGCAGCATTTGTAATGGAAATGCTATTTATCTTTAGGCAGAGGGCTGGTCCCAGAGAATAATTTTTGTTTCATTTTTCAATCAGTGAGATTTTTTAAAAAATTACATTCTTCCTATTGACCCTATCAATGCCACAAACCAGTGTGGAGCCTTCGCTTGGGGGAACACAAGACTAGAAACAAAAGCAGGGACACTCACTGTGGGGTGGAAGCTAACATTTCAGGAAAATTCTTTTAGCTTTGCTTCCCACAAAGAACAGGGGAAGGGCTTGAAGGGCTGCGCACAACCGCCTGCTGCTTCTCTGCCTGTGTGTGTGTGTGTGTGTGTGTGTGTGTGTGTGTGTGTGTGTGCGTGCGCGCGCGCGTGTGTGGAGCACGCCTAGTCTAGCACATCAGTGGTCTCAGTTTCTGTCTGAGGAGAAAGAGGAAGAAAAGAGTTGCTGCTGGGGGAGCAGGGGTGAAGGTTGGTGTTAAGATAGAAGCGTCAAACAGGCAAAGGAGATGCAGCCCATCAAAACCACCACCTTTATTGGTACAAATAACTCCCTCAGTCCCAGGGGTTAATTGGCTAATCACGAAGAACAGAACTCCAAAGGCATGGCGTCTGGCCCTTCCCTACAAACAGCCTTAAAACACTACCGCCATCTGCTGGTCAAATATGTGTATTACAACGCAGGCACATTGCCCTGTTTTTTTTTGCCTTTGTTTCTTTTTCTCAGGCTCTTGGTGCTCCACCTCTGAGAGGAAGTGGATGGGGAGGGGAGAAATCTCTGAGAAATTGTAACCAAAGTGCAACACTTCTGTGGGTTTCAGCACAAATTCACAATTAAATTCTGAATGAAAATGTACTACCCAAATATGGAATATTTATTAAAAATTGAGATTGATATTATAAGTATGTAAGCATCATTATTTTTAGTAAAATCTGTGAGTTCTTGAAAATAATACTATTAATATAAATGAAATAAGATTACTAATCTCAATGAGATAGGTTATAAATAAAGGAAATAATTTTGGTTCTACTTCTGGTTAGAACATAATTACAATATGATTATACTGGGATGTTATTTCCCTTAGCATTATTTTTTCTCCGTTTTTAGTGAAAGGTAACATAGATAGAGAAAAGGTCATAATATATATGCGTAGTTTAATAAATGGTTATTGAGTGTACACCCCCAAGTCACAGAAGAGGATACTGTCAGCTTCCGCCAAGGCTCCTGAAGTTTCCCTGTCTTATCTTAGTCCCATTCCTTCTCCGAAGAAAATATCCACACTCCTACTTTTGTGACCACCCTTTCTTTCCTTTTCCTCAAGGTTTAATATCCTATATATGTGTCTTTAAATGGTATGAGTAAATGTTGCCAGTTATTTACAGTTATATGAATGGAAGTATTAAATATATCTGTGTTGTTTCTTGCTTCTTTCACTCTGTTAAATTTGTAAGATTCATGCCTATTCTGTGTAGTGGAAATCTGTACATTTTTGCTGATGAAATAATATTTCTTCATATGAATATGCCACAATTTATTGATCCAATGCATGAAAGTGGAAATTTGTGTTGTTTCCATATTTGGTAAAATGGTAGATCTTAGGTTAAGAGTTCTTATCACAAAAAAATGCAGTAATAAATAACATGGAAGGAGGAAAATTTTGGAGGTGATGTGTAGGTTAATGGCATAGACTGAGGTGATGGTTTCAGAGATGTATACTTACCTTAAGACTCAACAATTTGCATATATAATATACACTTTTTTGTACATTCAAAAAATGCACTGAAGTAAATTTAAAAGGTAGTAAGAGGATATTATGAGGCAACTGAATATTCATACTATCAAAGTAATGACACAGAAATAAATTGTTTACTACAAAAAAGGGACATGTTAATATAGCAATGGAGTCATTTGGAGCAGAGCCCTGAACAGTCAAAGTGAACATCACCAGTTGTGGGACAAACTGACATCAAGAATATCCTGATGGGGACTTCCCTGGTGGTACAGTGGTTAAGAATCTGCCTGCCAATGCAGGGGACATGGGTTCGAGCCCTGGTCCGGGAAGATCCCACATGCTGCGGAGCAACTAAGCCCGTGCGCCACAACTACTGAGCCTGTGCTCTAAAGCCAGTGAGCCACAACTACTGAGCCCACGTGCCACAACTACTGAAGCCTGCGCCCCTAGAGCCCATGCTCCACAACAAGAGAAGCCATGGCAGTGAGAAGCCCATGCACTGCAACAAAGAGTAGCCCCTGCTTGCCTCAACTAGAGAAAGCCCACACGCAGCAACAAAGACCAGTGCAGCCAAAAATAAATAAAAAATAAATTTAAAAAATTATATATATATATATATATATATATATATATATATATATATATATGAATATCCTGATGTCAGGGAGGAGTGGCCAAGATGGCAGAGTAGGAAGACCCTGAGCTCACCTTTTCCCATGGGCACACGAAAATTACACTATTTACAGAGAAACTATTGATGAGAAAGACTGGAAGACTAGAAGAAAATATCTGGCACAATCAAAATATAAAGAAGGAACCACAACGAGATGGGTAAGACTCATATCCCCCAGGTAGGCAATACACAAATGGGAGGATAATTACACTTGCAGAGGTTCTTCCCAAGGAGTGAGGGGTCTGAGCCCCACATCAGGCTCCCTAGCCCAGGGGTCCTTCACAGGGATGATCCCCCAGAACATTTGGCTTTGAAGGCCAGCATGGATTACTTTTGGGAGAGCCAGGGGACTGTGGGAAATAGAGATTCCACTCTTAAAGGATGCACACAAAATCTCACACACTCCAGGAACCAGGGCTGAAGCAGTTATTTGAAAGGAGCCTGGTTCAGACCCACCTGATGATCTTGGAGAGACTCCCAGAGAGGCAGGGAACAACTGTAGCTCACCCTGGGACATAGACACTGGAGGCAGCCATTTTGGGGAGCTCATTCTGCCACGTGGACACTGGGTGCCAGCAAGCACCACTTTGGAATCCTCCCTCTAGCTTATTAGCACCAGTGCCCAGACCTGCCCATCAACCTTTAGGCACAACTACTGGGATGCCTCAGGCCAAGCAGCCAGCTGGGCGAGAACGTAGCCCCATCCACCAGCAGGCCGGGTGACTAAAGACTTCCTGAGTCCATAGGTCCCCAGGACTCAGCCCTGTCCAGTAGATCTGGCTCTCAATTACAGTGTGCCAACCCTAGCCCTGATGCTGAAAACTTGGCCTCTGTGCACCAGTGCTGAATCGAATCTCAGAGACAGAGTTTTGGTGAAGTAGAAAAGAATAGCTTTATTGCTTTGCCAGGCAAAGTGTTACACAGTGGGCTCATGCCTCTCAAAATAGTGTGTCCCAACCCAGGAGGATTTGGCGAGGAGTTTTATAGTAATAGTTCAAGGGTGGGGTTGCTGACAAGATTAGGGTGTGTGACTCGCCTGCACTCCTTTAATCTGGTCTCAGATAATATCTTGATGGGCTTCTCTGGTTCCTTTAGTCTGGCCTCAGGTGGTCTTCTCTGGTATGAAGAATGCTGACATCTTCCATTTGTTGGGGGTTTTAGTTTTATAAGGAGCTCAAAAGATATTATGTGTATCCCTGAGGCAGAACTAGGACCCTGCCCCAAGGCTGCACTATTGTCTCTTGGCTGCTCCTCCCTTGTCTCTGTATCCCCTCCCTTCCCAGATTAGCAACTGTTTGAATCTGTCCTTTGGGACTCAGGGAAGGTCATGGAGGCTGGAGTCTGTTCCCTACAAACAAGGAACAGCAGACATGGAAAAGTTTCCATGCCCAGGAGCCCCAAAGGGTCCTGCTTGGTTTCAGCCCCAGAATGACCAGGACGCTGCAGTCAGAGATGCTGTGACGAGGGTTTGTGCACTGGCAGGCCCAGACCAGCTCCAAGAAACTTGGATGCCTCAACCAGCTGCCTCAAGATCCAGCCCCACTCACCAGCAGGAAAACACCAGCTTTGAGACACCCTGGACCTGGCACTCACCCACTCCAGAACATGGCTCCACACACCAGTGGGCCAGCAATAGCCTCAGGGCCCCATGTGACCCAAAGTTGCCCACCAGTGGATGGCAGCCTCTGCAGAAGGCAGAGCCTGGCAACCATTGAGACTGGGGGCCAGCCACCACTACCAGACCACTTATAGCAGTTAGCCTGTCACAGCAGAAGCACCCATGTGGCCCACATAGGGGGCACCCCTAAAGCACATAGCTCTGGTGACCAGAGGGTAGTGTGCTGCTGAGACACATAGGATGTCTCCTACAAAAAAGGCACTTCTCCAAGGTTGGGAAACATAGTCAACCTACCAAATGCATAGCAATAAAAAAGCAAATTAGGCAGAATGAGATGACAGAGGAACATGTTCCAAATGAAGGAACAAAATAAAATCCCAGAAGAACTAAGTGAAGAGGAGATAGGCAATCTACCCAATAGAGAACTCAAGGTAATGATCATAAAGATGATCAAAGAACTCAGGAGAAGACTGGATGAACAAATTGAGAAGTTAGAAGTTGTTTTTTTTGTGTGGTTTTTTTTTGCGGTATGAGGGCCTCTCACTGTTGTGGCCTCTTCCGTTGTGGAGCACAGGCTCTGGACGTGCAGGCTTAGTGACCATGGCCCACAGGCCCAGCCGCTCTGTGGCATGTGGGATCCTCCTGGACTGGGGCATGAACCCGTGTCCCCTGCATCAGCAGGCAGACTCCCAACCACTGCGCCACCAGGGAAGCCCTAGAAGTTAGAAGTTTTTAAGAGAAACGTAGAACATATAAAGAAAAAACAAAAAGAGATGAAGAGTACAATAAGTGAAATGAAAAATACACTTCAATGGTAGGTTGGATGATACAGAGGAGTGGATCAACAAGCTGGAAGACAGTAGCAGAAATCACTGAAGCTGAACAGAAAAAAGAAAAAAAAAATAAAAAAAATAAATGAGGACAGTTTAAGAGACCTCTGGGACAACATCAAGCATAGAAACATTGGGATTCTAGGGGTCCCAGCAGGAGAAGAAAGAGAGAAAGGGGCAGACATATTTGAAGACATAATAGCTGAACACTCCCCTAACCTGGGAAAGGAAATGGACATCCAGGTACAGGAACACAGAGAGTCCCAAACAGAAAGAGGACCACACCAAGACACATTGTAAATAAAATGGCAAAAATTAAAGAAAAGAGAGTATTAAAAGAAGCAAGGGAAAAGCAACAAGTTACAAACAAGGGACTTCTCAGCAGAAACTCTGCAGTCCAGAAGGGAGTGGCACAATACATTTAAAGTGATGAAAGGACGGACTTCCCTGGTGGTGCAGTGGTTAAGAATCCGCCTGCCAATGCAGGGGACATGGGTTTGAGCCCTGGTCCGGGAAGATCCCACATGCCACAGAGCAACTAAGCCCATGTGCCACAACTACTGAGCCTGTGTGCCACAACTACTGAAGTCCGTGCCCCTAGAGCCCATGCTCTGCAACAAGAGAAGCTGCCACAATGAGAAGCCCATGCGCTGCAATGAAGAGTAGCCCCACTCGCCACAACTAGAGAAAGCCCATGTGCAGCAACAAGACCCAACATGGCCAAAAATTTAAATCTTTAAAAAAAAAAATGGTGAAAGGGGAAAACCTGCAACCAAGAATACTCTACCGGCAAGGCTTTCCCTCAGATTTGAAGGAGAGATCAAAAGATTTACAGACAAGCAAAAGCTAAAAGAGTTCATTACCACCAAATCTGACTTCTCTAAGCAAAACAGAAAAGACACAACTAGAAACATGAAAATGATGAAAGGAAAAATCTCACTGATAAAGGCAAATATACAGTAAAGGTAGTACATCAATCACTTACAAAGCAGAAGGTTAAAAGACAAAAGTAGTAAAATCATCTATATCTGCAATAAGTAGTTAAGGGATATACCGAACAAAAAGATGGAAAATATGATGTCAAAAACAGTAAACATGAGGAGGGGAGTAAAAATGCGGGGTTGTTAAAATGCATTTGAACTTAAGAGGTCAGCAACTTAAAATAATCCAATAGATACAAAGAGATATGCACAGTGTAGGGAATGTAGTCAATAACTATGTACTAACTTTGTATGGTGACATATTATAACTACAATTATCGTGCTGACCATTTTGAAATGTATAGAAATACTAAATAACTATGTTGTGTAACAGGAACTAACATAGTGTTGTAGGTCAACTATACTTCAAAAACAAACAAACAAACTCGGAGAAAGAGAGATCAGATTTGTGCTTCCCAAAGGCTAGGGGTGGTGGAGGGGAATCGGATGAAGGTGGGCAAAAGGGACAAACTTCCAGTTATAAGATAAATAAGTACTACGGATGTAATGTACAACATGATAAATATAATTAACACTGCCATATGTTATATATGAAACTGGTTAAGAGAGTAAATCCTAAGAGTTCTCATCATAAGAAAACTTTTTTTCTTTTTCTTTAATTTTGTATCTATATGAGATGATGGATGTTCACTAAACTTACTGTGATAAACATTTTATGATGTATGTAAACCAAGTCATTATGCTGCACACCTTAAACTTATACAGTGCTGTATGTCAAATATATCTGAATAAAACTGGAAGAAAAAAAAGAATATCCTGATGCCACACACTGAGAAGCACAAGACATCACCTATGTAATATTCCTGCCAAAATGTTTAACCTGATGGAATCAGGAAGCAGAAATCAGACAAACCCAACTCGAGAAGCTTTCTGAAAAACACCTGGATTGGATCTTTTAAAATGTCAATGTCATGCAAGACCAAAAAGTCTAGGAAATTGTTATACTTTAAAGGACACTAAAGACACTTGACAATCAAATGCACTGCATGAACTTTATTTAGAAACAAGATTTATTTAAGAAATCAGGTACAAAAACAATATTGGGACAATCGGATATTTTGAGTGAGGATCATATATAGTAGGTAATTGTATTGTCTCATGCCGGGGCTGGACCTCGGTAGTCTCAAAGTTAAATTTTCTGAGTATGATAATTGCATTAAGATTTTGTAGCAGACTAATCTTTTTCTTAAGAGATACATGCTGAAATATTTAGAGAAGATATACTGCAATGTCTTAAAGTAACTCCAATGATTCAACAAAACAGAGAGAGAGAGACAGACAGAGACAGAGAGAGAAACAGAGAATATGACAAATGTGACAAAATATTAATAACGGGTGAGCCCAGGTGAAGGATGTTTGGGTGTTCTGTGCAATTTTCATGCAACTACTATCTGTAGGAGAGATATTTTCAAAAATAAAATTTGGGGTAAAAGAGGATATTATGGGCCATTTTATTCCAATCAATTTGAAAACTTAGGAAAAGGTGACCACTTTTTAGAAAAAAATAACTTGCCAAAACTGACTCAAGAAAGAATAGCCAACCTGAATTGTTCCAGGTAACCATAAAGAAATTATACCAGTAGTCAAAACACCTTTCACAAAAAATCCTCCAGGATTCCCCACTGAATTCTGATAAACATCCTAGGCATAAATATTTTCAACTTGACACAAAATCTTAGAAAAAATAGAAAAGGTGGGATACTTCCCACCTCATTTCCTGAGGATGGAATAACCTTGATATTAAATCCTGTCAAGGACAGTTTGAGAAAGGAAAATCATGGGTCAATCACACACTCATGGCATAGAAACAAGAATCAGAAATAGAATATTAGCAAACTGAATCCTACAGGATATAAAAAAGGAAAATACATAATATGCCGTGACTGGATTCATCCCAGGAATACAAACTTGATTTAATTTCAGAAAATAAGGTATTATAACATTCCACGTTATCAGATTATGGGAGAAAACCATGTTTAGAAAAAATAAATATTAAATGTCAATATCTGTTCATAATGTACTTCTAAAAAACTTTATTGGGGCAGAGCTTCAAGATGGCGGAAGAGTAAGATGTGGAGATCACCTTCCTCCCCCAAAATACATCAGAAATACATCTATATGTGGAAAAGCTCCTACAGAACACCTACAGAACGCTGGCAGAAGACCTCAGACCTCCCAAAAGGCAAGAACTCCCCACGTACCTGGGTAGGGCAAAAGAAAAAAGATAAAACAGAGACAAAAGAATAGGGACAGGACCTGCACCAGTGGGAGGGAGCCGTGAAGGAGGAAAGGTTTCCACACACTAGAAGCCCCTTCACGGAGCGGAGACTGCGGGTGGCGGAGGGGGGAAGCTTCGGAGCCACGGAGGAGAGCGCAGCAACAGGGTGTGGAGGGCAAAGCGGAGAGATTCCCGCACAGAGGATCGGTGCAGACTGGCACTCACCAGCCCGAGAGGCTTGTCTGCTCACCCGCCGGGGCGGGCGGGGGCTGGGAGCTGAGGCTCGGGCTTTGGTCGGATCCCGGGGAAAGGTCTGGAGTTGGCAAAGTGAAAACAGCCTGAAGGGGGCTAGTGCGCCACGGCTAGCCGGGAGGGAGTCCGGGAGAAGTCTGGAGCTGCAGAAGAGGCAAGAGACTTTTTCTTGCCTCTTTGTTTCCTGGTATGCGAGGAGAGGGGATTAAGAGCGCCACTTAAAGGGCACGAGCTGCGGCTATGAGTGCAGAGAGATGGGCATGAGACGTTAAGACTGCTGCTGCAGCCACCAAGAAGCCTGTGTGCGAGCACAGGTCACTCTCCACACCTCCCCTCCCGGGAGCCTGTGCAGCCCGCCACTGCCAGGGTCCCGTGATCCAGGGACAACTTCCCAGGGAGAACACACAGCGTGCCTCAGGCTGGTGCAATGTCATGCTGGCCTCTGCCTCTGCAGGCTCGCCTCACATTCTGCACCCCTCCCTCCCCGTGGCCTGAGTGAGCCAGAGCTGCTCCTTTAACCCCGTCCTGTCTGAGTGAAGAAGAGACGCCCTCAGGCGACCTACACGCAGAGGCGGGGCCAAATCTAAAGCTGAACCCCAGGAGCTGTGCAAACAAAGAAGAAAAAGGGAAATCTCTCCCAGCAGCCTCAGGAGGAGCAGATTAAATCTCCACAATCAACTTGATGTATCCTGCATCTGTGGAATACCTGAATAGACAACAAATCATCCCAAATTGAGGAGGTGGATTTTGGGAGCAACGATATATATATATATTTTTCCCTTTTTCTCTTTTTATGACTGTGTATGTGTATGCGTCTGTCTGTGATTTTGTATGTATAACCTTGCTTTTACCATTTGTCCTAGAGTTCTGTATGTTTGTTTTTTTTTTTAAGTATAGTTTTTAGCACTTGTTATCATTGGTGGATTTGTTTTTTGGTTTGGTTGCTCTCTTCTTTCTTTTTTTATTGCTTAAATTTTTTAATAATTAATTTTTAGTTTAATAACTATTTTATTTTACTTTATTTTATTATATTTTATTTTATCTTCTTTCTTTCTTTCTTTTCTCCCTTTATTTTGAGCCCTGTGGATGACAGGCTCCTGGTGCTCTAGCCAGGCGTCAGGGCTGTTCCCCTGAGGTGGGAGAGTCAAGTTCAGGACACTGATCCACAACAGACCTCCCAGCTCCACATAATATCAAACAGCGAAAATCCCCCAGAGATCTCCATCTCAATGCCAAGACCCAGCTCCATTCAATGACCAGCAAGCTACAGTGCTGGGCACCCTATGCCAAACAACTAGCAAGACATGAACACAACCCCATCCATTAGCAGAGAGGCTGCCTAAAATCATAATAAGGCCACAGACACCCCAAAACACACCACCAGACATGGACCTGCCTGCCAGAAGACAAGATCCAGCCTCATGCATCACAACACAAGCACTAGTCCCCTCCACCAGGAAGCCTACACGACCCACTGAACCAACCTTAGCCACTGCGGACAGACACCCAAAACAACGAGAACTACAAGCCTGCAGCCTGTGAAAAGGACACCCCAAACACAGTAAGATAAACAAAATGAGAAGACAGAGAAACACACAACAGATGACGGAGCAAGACAAAAACCCACCAGACATAACAAATGAAGAGGAAATAGGCAGTCTACCTGAAAAAGAATTCAGAATAATGATAGTAAAGATGATGCAAAATCTTGGAAATAGAACGGAGAGAATACAAGAAACGTTTCACAAGGACCTAGAAGAACTAAAGAGCAAACAAACAGTGATGAACAACACAATAGATGAAATTAAAAATTCTCTAGAAGGGATCAGTAGCAGAAAAACTGAGGTAGAAGAACGAATAAGTGACCTGGAAGGTAAGATAGTGGAAATAACTACTGCAGAGAAGAATAAAAAAAAAAGAATGAAAAGAATTGAGGACAGTCTCAGAGACCTCTGGGACAACATGAAACCCACCAACATTCAAATTATAGGGGTCCCTTAAGAAGAAGAAAAAAAGGAAGGGAAAGAGAAAATATTTGAAGAGATTATAGTTGAAAACTTCCCTAATATGGGAAAGGAAATAGTTAATCAAGTCCAGGAAGCACAGACATTCCCCTACAGGATAAATCCAAGGAGAAGCATGCCAAGAGACATACTAATCAAACTATGCAAAATTAAATACAAAAAAAAACCCCTTAAAAGCAGCAAGGGAAAAACAACAAGTAACACACAAGGGAATCCATATAAGGTTAACAGCTGATTTTTTCAGCAGAAACTCTGCAAGCCAGAAGGGAGTAGCAGGACATATGTAAAGTGATGAAGGAGAAAAACCTACAACCAAGATTACTCTACACAGCAAGGATCTCATTCAGATTTGATGGAGAAATTAAAACCTTTATAGACAAGCCAAAGCTAAAAGAATTCAACACCACCAAAGCAGCTCTACAACAAATGCTACAGGAACTTCTCTAGGCAAGAAACACAAGAGAAGGAAAAGACCTACAATAACAAACACAAAACAATTAAGAAAATGGTAATAGGAACATACATATTGATAATTACCTTAAAAGTAAATGGATTCAATGCTCCAAACAAAGGACATAGACTGCCTGAATGGATACAAAAACAAGACCTGTATATATGCTGTCTACAAGAGACCCATCTCAGACCTAGGGACACATACAGACTGAAAGTGAGGGGATGGAAAAAGATATTCCATGCAAATGGAAATCAGAAGAAAGCTGGAGTAGCAATTCTCATATCAGAAAATATAGACTTTAAAACAAAGACTATTACAAGACACAAAGGACACTACATAATGATCAAGGGATCAATCCAAGAAGAAGATATAACAATTGTAAATATTTAGGAGCCCAACATAGGAGCACCTCAATACATAAGGCAAATACTAACAGCCATATAGGGGAAATTGACAGTAACAGAATCAGAGTAGGGGACTTTAACACCCCACTTTCACCAATGGACAGATCATCCAAAATGAAAATAAATAAGGAAACACAAGCTTTAAATGATACATTACACAAGATGGACTTAACTGATATTTATAGGACACTCCATCCAAAAACAACAGAATACACATTCTTCTCAAGTGCTCATGGAACATTCTTCAGGATAGATCATATCCTGGGTCACAAATCAAGCCTTGGTAAATTTAAGAAAATTGAAATTATGTAAAGTATCTTTTCTGACCAAAATACTATGAGACTAGATATCAATTACAGAAAAAAAACCTGTAAAAATTACAAACACATGGAGGCTAAACAATACACTACTTAATAACCAAGAGATCACTGAAGAAATCAAAGAGGAAATCAAAAAATACTTAGAAACAAATGACAATGAAAACACGATGACCCAAAACCTACAGGATGCAGCAAAAGCAGTTCTACAAGGGAAGTTTATAGCAATACAATCCTACCTTAAGAAACAGGAAACATCTCAAATAAACAACCTAACCTTGCACCTAAAGCAATTAGAGAAAGAAGAACAAAAACACCCTAAAGTTAGCAGAAGGAGAGAAATCATAAAGATCAGATCAGAAATAAATGACAAAGAAATGAAGGAAACAATAGCAAAGATCAATAAAACTGAAAGCTGGTTCTTTGAGAAGATAAACAAAATGATAACCCATTAGCCAGACTCATGAAGAAAAAAAAGGAGAAGACTCAGATCAATAGAATTAGAAATGAAAAAGGAGAAGTAACAACTGACACTGCAGAAATACAAAGGATCATGAGAGATTACTACAAGCAACTATATGCCAATAAAATGAACAACGTGGAAGAAATGGACAAATTCTTAGAAATGAACAACCTTCCAAGACTGAACCAGGAAGAAGTGGAAGATATGAGCAGACCAATCACAAGCACTGAAATTTAGACTGTGATTAAAAATCTTCAAACAAACAGAAGCCCGGGACCAGATGGCTTCACAGGCGAATTCTATCAAACATTTAGAGAAGAGCTAACAAATACCCTTCTCAAACTCTTCCAAAATATAGCAGAGGGAGGAACACTCCCAAACTCATTCTACGAGGCCACCATCACCCTGATACCAAAACCAGAGAAAGATGTCACAACGAAAGAAAACTACCGGCCAATATCACTGATGAACACAGATGCAAATATCCTCAACAAAATACTACCAAACAGAATCCAACAGCACATTAAAAGGATCATACACCATGATCAAGTGGGATTTATCCCAGGAATGCAAGGATTCTTCAGTATACGCAAATCAATCAATGTGATACACCATACTAACAAACTGAAGGAGAAAAACCATATGATCATCTCAAGAGATGCAGAGAAAGCTTCTGACAAAATTCAACACCCATTTATGATAAAATCCCGCCAGAAAGTAGGCATAGAGGGAACTTTCCTCAACATAATAAAGGCCAGATATGACAAACCCACAGCCAACATTGTCCTCAATGGTGAAAAACTGAAAGCATTTCCAGTAAGATCAGCAATAAGACAAGGTTGCCCACTCTCACCACTATTATTCAACATAGTTTTGGAAGTTTTAGTCACAGCAATCAGAGAAGAAAAAGAAATAAAAGGAATCCAAATCGGAAAAGAAGAAGTAAAGCTGTCACTGTTTGCAGATGACATGATACTATACATAGAGAATCCTAAAGGTGCTACCAGAAAACTACTAGAGCTAATCAATGAATTTGGTAAAGTTGCAGGATACAAAATTAATGCACAGAAATCTCTTGCATTCCTATACACTAATGATGAAATAGCTGAAAGTGAAATTAAGAAAACACTCCCATTTACCACTGCAACAAAAAGAATAAAATATCAAGGAATAAACCTACCTAAGGAGACAAAAACCTGTATGCAGAAAACTCTATGACACTGATGAAAGAAATTAAAGATAATACACATAGATGGAGAGATATACCATGTTCTTGGATCGGAAGAATCAACATTGTGAAAATGACTCTACTACCCAAAACAATCTACACATTCAATGCAATCCCTATCAAACTGCCACTGGCATTTTTCACAGAACTACAACAAAAAATTTCACAATTTGTATGGAGACAAAAAAGACCCTGAATAGCCAAAGCAATCTTGAGAAAGAAAAACAGAGCTGGAGGAATCAGGCTCCCTGACTTCAGACTATACTACAAAGCTACAGTAATCAAGACAGTATGGTACTGGAACAGAAACAGAAATATAGATCAATGGATCAGGATAGAAAGCCCAGAGAAAAACCCATGCACATATGGTCACCTTATCTTTGATAAAGGAGGCACGAATATACAGTGGAGAAAAGACAGCCTCTTCAATAATTGGTGCTAGTGAACCTGGACAGCTACATGTAAAAGAATGAAATTAGAACACTCCCTAACACCATCCACAAAAACAAACTCAAAATGGATAAAGACCTAAATGTCAGGCCAGACACTATAAAACTCTTAGAGGGAAACATAGGCAGAACACTCTGTGACATAAATCACAGCAAGATCCTTTTTGATCCACCTCCTAGAGAAATGAAATTAAAAATGAAAATAAACAAATGGGAATAAAAATAAACAAATGGGACCTAATGAAACTTAAAAGGTTTTGCACAGCAAAGGAAACATAAACAAGACGAAAAGACAACATCAGAATGGGCAAACATATTTGCAAATGAAGCAACTGACAAATTATTAGTCTCCAAAATTTACAAGCAGCTCATGCACCTCGATATCTAAAAAAAAACAACCCAATCCAAAAATGGGCAGAAGACCTAAATAGACATTTCTCCGAAGAAGATATACAGGTTGCCAACAAACACATGAAAGAATGCTAAACATCATTAATCATTAGAGAAATGCAAATCAAAACTGCAATGAGATATCATCTCACACTGGTCAGAATGGCCATCATCAAAAAATCTGGAAACAATAAATGCTGGAGACGGTGTGGAGAAAAGGGAACACTCTTGCACTGCTGGTGGGAATGCAAATTGATACAACCACTATAGAGAGCAGTATGGAGGTTCCTTAAAAAACTACAAATAGAACTACCATACGACCCCACAATCCCACTCCTGGGCATATACCCTGAGAAAAACATAATTCAAAAAGAGTCATGTACCAAAATGTTCATTGCAGCTCTATTTACAATAGCCAGGACATGGAAGCAACCTAAGTGTCCATCATCGGATGAATGGGTAAAGAAGATGTGGCACCTATATACAATGGAATATTACTTAGCCAGAAAAAGAAAGGAAATTGCGTTATTTGTAATGAGGTGGATGGACCTAGAGTATGTCATAGAGAGTGAAGTAAGTCAGAAAGAGAAAAACAAATACCGTATGCTAACACATATATATGGAATCTAAGGGAAGAAAAAGGTCATGAAGAACCTAGGGGTAAGACGGGAATAAAGACACCGACCTACTAGAGAATGGACTTGAGGATATGGGGAGGGGGAAGGGTAAGCTGGGACAAAGTGAGAGAGTGGCATGGACATATATACACTACCACATATATACACTACCAAACGTAAAATAGATAGCTAGTGGGAAGCAGCCACATAGCACAGGGAGATCAGCTCAGTGCTTTGTGACCACCTAGAGGGGTGGGATAGGGAGGGTGGGAGGGAGCGAAACGCAAGAGGGAAGAGATATGGGTAAATGTGTGTATGTATAACTGATTCACTTTGTTGTAACGCAGAAACTAACACACCATTGTAAAGCAATTATACTCCAATAAAAATGTTAGAAAATTTTAAAAAACCTAAAAACAGAACTACCATATGACCCAGCCATCCCACTACTGGGCATCTACCCTAAGGAAACCATAATTCAAAAAGAGTCATGTACCAAAATGTTCATTGCAGCTCTATTTACAATAGCCAGGACATGGAAGCAACCTAAGTGTCCATCATCGGATGAATGGATAAAGAAGATGTGGCACATATATACAATGGAATATTACTCAGCCATAAAAAGAAACAAAATTGAGTTATTTGTAGTGAGGTGGATGGACCTAGAGTGTGTCATAGAGAGTGAAGTAAGTCAGAAAGAGAAAAACAATTACTGTATGCTAACACATATATATGGAATCTAAACAAAACAAAACAAATGGTCATGAAGAACCTAGGGGCAAGATGGGAATAAAGACACAGACCTACTAGAGAATGGACTTGAGGATATGGGGAGGGGGAAGGGTAAGCTGGGACAAAGTGAGAGAGTGGCATGGACATATATACAATACCAGACGTAAAATAGAGAGCTAGTGGGAAGGAGCCTCATAGGACAGGGAGATCAGCTCGGTGCTTTGTGACCACCTAGAGGGGTGGGATAGGGAGGGTGGGAGGGAGGGAGATGCAAGAGGGAAGAGATATGGGAACATATGTATATGTATAACTGATTCACTTTGTTATAAAGCAGAAACTAACACACCATTGTAAAGCAATTATACTCCAATAAAGATTATAAAAAAATAAAAATATAAAAATTATTTTGTAATTTAATTTCTATTTTATATTGGAGTATAGTTAATTTACACTGTTGTGTTAGTTTCAGGTGTACGGGACAGTGATTCAGTTATACATATACATATATCCATTCTTTTTCAGATTCTTTTTCCATATAGGTTATTACAGAATACTGAGTAGAGTTCCCTATGCTGTACAGTAGGTCCTTATTACTATATGAATCTATTTTACATATAGTAGTGTGTATCTGTTAACGTCAAACTACTAATTTCCCCCCCCACCACAACCTTTCCATTTGGTAATCATAAGTAGGTTTTTGAAGTCTATGAGTCTGCTTCTATTTCGTAAATAAGTTCATTTGTATCATTTTTTGGTATCATGTTTTAGATTCCACATATAAGTGATATCATATGGTATTTGTCTTTCTTTGTCTGACTTACTTCACTTAGTATGATAATCTCTAGGTCCATCCATGTTGCTGCAAATGGCATTATTTCATTCTTTTTTATGCTAGAGTAATATTCCATTGTAATGTACAACATGATCTTTTTTTTTTTTTTGGCTGCGTTGGGTCTTCATTGTGGCACGTTGGCTTTTTCTAGTTGTGGCGAGCGGGGGGCTACTCTTTGTTGTGGTGCGACACATTAGAATTAGAACATTAGAGAAAGTTCTAATTCGCTAGAAGAGAATTAGAACATTCTCTTCTCATTGCGGTGGCTTCTCTTGTGGAGCACAGGCCCTAGGGCGCATGGGCTTATGTAGTCGTGGCCTGTGGGCTCTAGAGCGCAGGCTCAGTAGTTGTGGCGCATGGGCTTAGTTGCTCCATGGCATGTAGGGTCTTCCCGTAGCAGGGATTGAACCCATGTCCCCTGCATTGGCAGGCAGATTCTTAACAACTGTGCCACCCGGGGAGTCCTGTACCACATATTGTTTATCCACTCCTCTGTCAATGGACATTTAGGTAGCTACCATGTCTTGGCTATTATAAATAGTGCTGCAGTGAACATTGAGGTGCATGTATATTTTCAAATTATGGTTTCCTCTGGATACATGCCCAGGAGTGGGATTGCTAGGTCATATGTTAGTTCTATTTTTAGATTTTAAGGAACCTCCATACTGTTCTCCATAGTGATTGTACCAATTTACATTCCCACTAACAGTTTAGGATGGTTCCATTTTCTCCACACCTTCTCCAGCATTTATTGTTTGTAGACTTTTTGATGATGGCTATTCTGATGTGTATGAGGTGATACCTCATTGTAGTTTTGATTTGCATTTCTCTAATAATTAGTGATGCTGCAGTCTTTTCATATGCTTTTTGGCCATCTGTATGTCTTTGAAAAAATCTCTATTTAGATCTTCTGTCCATCTTTTTGATTGGGTCATTTGGTTTTTGTTTTATGAGCTGCATGAGCTGTTTGTATATTTTGGAGATTAATCCCTTGTCGGTTGCTTCCTTTGAAAATATTTTCTCCCATTCTGTGGGTTTAATTCCCTTTGTTTATGGTTTCCTTTGCTGTGCAAAGGCTTTTAAGTTTAATTAGGTCCCATTTGTTTATTTTTGTTTTTATTTTCATTACTCTAGGAGGTGGATCCAAAAACATATTGCTGTGCTTTATGTCAAAGAGTGTTCTGCCTCTGTTTTCCTCTAAGAGTTTTATAGTATCGGGTGTTATATTTAGGTCTTTAATCCATTTTGAGTTTATTTTTTGTATGCTGTTAGAGAATGTTCTAATTTCATTCTTTACATGTAGTTGTCCAGGTTTCCCAGCACCATTTATTGAAGAGGCTGTCTTTTCTCCATTGTATATTCATGCCTTCTTTGTTGTAGAGTAACTGACCATAGGTGTATGGGTTTATTTCTGGGCTTTTTAGCCTGTTCCATTGAGCTATATTTCTGTTTGTGTGCCAGTACCATACTGTTTTGATTCTTGTAGTTTTGTAGTATAGTCTGAAGTCAGGGAGCCTGATTCCTCCAGCTCTGTTGTTCTTTCTCAGGATAGCTTTGCCTATTTGGGTCTTTTGTGTTTCCGTACAAGTTAACACTTTTTTTTGTTCTAGTTCTGTGAAAAATACCATTGGTTGTTTGATAGGGATTGCACTGAATTAGTAGATTGCCTTGGGTAGTACAGTCATTTTGACTATATTGATTCTTCCAATCCAAGAACATGGTATATCTTTCCATCTGTTTGTGTCAACTTCGATTTCTTTCACTAGTGTCTTATAGATTTCAGAGTACAGGTCTTTTGTCTCCTTAGGTAAGTTTATTCCTTGGTATTTTATTCTTTTTGATGTGAGGATAAATGGGATTGTTTGTGTAATTTCTCTTTCTGATCTTTCATTGTTAGCATATAGAAATGCAAGAGATTTCTGTGTAGTAATTTTGTATCCTGGAACTTTATCATATTCATTGATGAGCTGTAGTAGTTTTCTGGTAGCATCTTTAGGATTTTCTATGTGTAGTGTTATGTCATCTGCAAACAGTGACAGTTTTACTTCTTTTCCAATTTTTATTCCTCTTATTTCTTTTCCTTCTCTGATTGCTGTGGCTAGGACTTCCAAAACTATGTTGAATAAAAGTGGTAAGAGTGGACATCCTTGTCTTGTTCCTGATCTTAGAAGAAATGCTTTCAGCTTTTCACAACTGAGTATGATGTTAGCTGTGGGTTTGTCATGTTTGGCTTTTATTATGTTGATATAGGTTCCCTCAATGCCCACTTTCTGGACAGTTTTTATCATAAATAGGTGCTGAATTGTGTCAAAAGCTTTTTCTGCATCTATTGAGATGATCATATGGTTTTTATTCTTCCATTTTTTTTAACATCTTTATTTGAGTATAACTGTTTTACAATAGTGTGTTAGTTTCTCCTTTACAACAAAGTGAATCAGTTATACATATACATATGTTCCCATAACTCTTCCCTCTTGTGTCACCCTCCCTCCCACCCTCCCTATCCCACCCCTCTAGGTGGTCACAAAGCACAGAGGTGAACTCCCTGTGCTATGCTGCAGCTTCCCACTAGCTATCTAATTTACATTTGGTAGTGTGTATATGTCCCTGCCACTCTCTCACATCATCACAGATTACCCTTCCCCCTCCCCATATCCTCAAGTCCATGCTCTAGTAGGTCTGTGTTTTATTCCCATCTTACCACTAATCTCTTCATGACATTTTTTTTTTAGATTCCATATATATGTGTTAGCATATGGTATTTGTTTTTATCCTTCTGACTTACTTCACTCTGTATGACAGACTCCAGGTCTATCCACCTCATTACAAATAACTCAGTTTCATTTCTTTTTATGGCTGAGTAATATGCCATTGTATATATGTGCCACATCTTCCTTATCCATTCATCTGTTGATGGACACTTCGGTTGCTTCCATGTCCTGGCTATTGTAAATAGAGCTGCAATAAACATTTTGGTACATGACTCTTTTTGAATTATGGTTTTCTCAGGGTATATGCCCAGTAGTGGGATTGCTGGGTCATATGGTAGTTCTATTTGTAGTTTTTTAAGGAACCTCCATACTGTTCTCCATAGTGGCTGTATCATATTACATTCCCACCAACAGTGCAAGAGTGTTCCCTTTTCTCCACACCCTCTCCAGCATTTATTGTTTCTAGAGTTTTTGATGATGGCCAATCTGACCGGTGTGAGATGATATCTCATTGTAGTTTTGATTTGCATTTCTCTAATGATTAATGATGTTGAGCATTCTTTCATGTGTTTGTTGGCAATCTGTATATCTTCTTTGGAGAAATGTCTATTTAGTTCTTCTGCCCATTTTTGGATTGGGTTGCTTGTTCTTTTGATATTGAGCTGCCTGAGTTGCTTATAAATTTTGGATATAAATCCTTTGTCAGTTGCTTCATTTGCAAATATTTTCTCCCATTCTGAGGGTTGTCTTTTGGTCTTGTTTATGGTATCCTTTGCTGTGCAAAAGCTTTTAAATTTCATTAGATCCCATTTGTTTATTTTTGTTTTTATTTCCATGTCTCTAGGAGATGGGTCAAAAAGGATCTTGCTGTGATTGATGTCATAGAGTGTTCTGCCTATGTTTTCCTCTAAGAGTTTGATAGTGTCTGGCCTTACATTTAGGTCTTTAATCCATTTTGAGTTTATTTTTGTGTATGGTGTTAGGGAGTGTTCTAATTTCATACTTCTACAGGTAGCTGTCCAGTTTTCCCAGCACCACTTATTGAAGAGGCTGTCTTTTCTCCACTGTGTTTCCTTCCCTCCTTTATCAAAGATAAGGTGACCATATGTGTGTGGGTTTATCTCTGGGGCTTCCATTTGTTAATGTGGTGTGTATCACACTGATTGATTTGTGTATATTGAAAAATTCTTGCATCCCTGGGATAAATCCCATTTGATCATGTTGTATGACCCTTTTAATGTAGTGTTGGATTCGGTTTGCTAGTATTTTGTTGAGCATTTTTGTGCCTATGGTTATCAGTGATATTGGCCTGTAATTTTCATTCTTTTCTTTTCTTTCTCGTGATATCTTTGTCTGCTTTTGGTATCAGGGTGATGGTGGTCTCATAGAATGAGTATGACAGTGTTCCTTCCTCTGCAATTTTTTGGAATAGTTTCAGAAGGATAGGTGTTGACTCTTCTCTAAATGTTTGCTAGAATTTGCCCATGAAGCCATCTATCTGGTACCTGGCCTTTTGTATGCTGGAAGTTTTTAAATCACAGTTTCAATTTCAGTACTTGTGATTGGTCCATACCTATTTTGTATTTCTTCCTGTTTCAGTCTTGGAAAGTTGTAGCTTTCTAATAATTTGTCCATTTCTTCTAGGTTGTCCATTTTATTGGCATATAGTTGCTTGTAGTAGTCTCTTATGATCCTTTGTATTTCTGTGGTGTCAGTTGTAACTCCTCCTTTTTCATTTCTAATTTTATTGAATTGAGTCCTCCTCCTTTTTTTTTGATGAGTCTGGCTAAAGGTTTATCAATTTTTTTGATCTTTTCAAAGAACAAGCTTATAGTTTCATTGTTCCTTTCTATTGCTTTCTTCATCTCTATTTCTGCTCTGATCTTTATGATATTTCCTCTGATTAACTTTGGGTTTTCTTTGTTCTTTCTCTAGCTGCTTTACGAAAAATTAGGTTGCTTCTTAGATTTTTTTCTGTTTCCTGAGGCAAGGTTGTATTGCTATAAAATTCCCTCTTATAACTGTTTTGCTGCATCCCATAGGTTTTGGATCATTGTGTATTTCTTTTCATTTGTCTCTAGGTATTTTTTGTTTTCCACTTTGATTTCCTCAGTGATCCACTGGTTGTTTACTAACATATTGCTTAGCCTCCATCTGTTTGGTTTTTTTCTACAGTTTTTTATTCCTGCAGTTGAATTCTACATTTTATAATGTTTTAAAAAAATATAGGATTATTGAGATATAAGTTACATACAAGGTCGATGAGCCTCTATAAACACATTCTGTTACAGAACCACCACTAAAATCAAAACAAAAAGCATTTCCATCAGCCCGAAAATCGCTTCATGCCCTTCGGTTGTTTAACGCCTTGTCTCAACCCCCACACCCAGGCAAACACCAATCTGTCTTCTATCCCTATAGAAGGAGCAGGCAGGCCAGGCCTTCAGTGGAGAGCCGCTGGCGATCCGCAGCCACGTTCAAACTATGCTTAGTGATTCTCTTAGGGTTCCCCCAGGCCCGGCCCGCTTCGGGCCCACCGAGGTGGAGGGGGCCGGTCTGAGCCGGCGGCGCATCCCCGCAGCTCTGGGTGTGCGCTCCTCGACCACCCGGACTCACCTGGAGGCCGGCCGACACGGCGGACACTTCGAAGGCGGCGTAGCTCTCCGGGGACGGGTACCTGCGGACGTCCAGCTCGTCCCGGACGGTCAGGTGCTGCAGGATGGCCTCCAAAGACTCCTCGGACAGGTCCAGGAGGTCTCTCGTGTCACCAGCTGGGGAGCCAGGTTGGCCTTCGCGGCCCCACAGCACCGGCCCTCGTGCTTCCAGCATCTCCCGCCCGGACTGGAAGCCCTCGGGCTCCGGGAAGCCGCCCCCCCACCTCGCGGCTCCGCGGTTCCCCGGGCTCGAGGCCTGGCTCATGGACACGCAGGACTGCGGGGCCAGCCGGGCAGACGCCGGCCCGGTCACCGCCCTCTGGGCCGAAATCCGTTCCCCACACAGACACCTCATCGGGGGAGCTCATGTCGCGACCCGGGCGGTCCCGGAACCCGGGCGACGGTCGATGGCCCGAGCCGCGGTCGCGGTCACGGCGGGCGAGGTGGGCAGCGCTCAGAGGGCAGCGTCAGCCACCTCAGGCGCTGCACGAGCTTGCCTCAAACGAAACGACGCGAGACTTTCCGCGCGCCTCACACGCCCGTGCCGCGGTCTCCTCATTGGTCCGGACCCCGCCAACCAGAGGGCGCCTTGTTTGCCCGCCCCCTCGGGGCCTAACCATTGAGCCCGAGGGCCTCTGGTTTGACCCCAAGTCCGCGGGTGGTCCGGGCAGTTGGCTGGTGAAGGGCATGGTAGGAGTGCCTCCCTCTGTCAAGCCTCTCGGCCCGCCTCCTCCTGTCCCGCCTCCCCTATCGGGTTAGAGTCACAGCTCTGAGCCTCCCTTTCCCATCTACAAAGGGGGTCGGTCGGGGAGTGAGGGTGCCAGCCTCTGGGTGTGGTGAGGATGAAACGTCACGATGGAGGCGCTGGACGCCTAGCAAGTGCCGAAAGCATTTGCCAGCCTCCCTTCCACCGCAAACCTCACGACCCAACAGGAGAATGGGCACAGGAGTCCCGCAGTCAGTGATCAGGGGTCGGCCAGAGAGCAAAGGGATCGTATATTCGTTCTGTAAGCTCTCTGTCTCAAGTGCTGCATCACATGTGGCTCAGCAAACGTTATTGGCGGGCGGGTTTGGCGGACTGACTGGGGTTGGCCTCGCTCCATCAGCCCTTCCCCCTCTCTGAGGCAAATTCAAAGAAGAGGAAATCGCAGTGGCCAGTTACACCCCCAAAGATGCTCCCCAACGCTGATCGTGGAGATGTGAACTAAAACTACGAATCGGGTATCACACACTAGGTTGACAACCTTCAAAGAGCTTAACCGTTCCGAGGGTGGGAGAGGTTAGGAGGAGCAAACCCCTGTGGCGGTGGTGCAAGAGATCCACTTGGGTGGTAATTTGGCAGAATCCATTGAAAGCAACTTAGTGCCAGCACGGACTCTGTGCCTGGCACTCTTCTAAGTGCTGGGCATAAATAATAGTGCATCCACCTGACCCGCCTAGAACTCTAGTACCAACTATTACCGGCCTCTTACCGGTGAGGAAACAGGCACTGAGAGGTTTAGCCCCTGGCGCAAGGTCATTCAGCTCGTGGGGATCAGTGGCAGGATTGAAAGCAATCAGTCTGACTCCAGAGTCCTTGCTTTGAGCCCAAGATCTTAAAACTGGAAGAAAAATAAAAGATCTCTTTCCTCTATGTTCCGGCAAGTCCGCTGCCTGGTACTTCTTCCGGAGACACACTGGTACCTGTAGTGTACAAGACCACATGCACCAGGGTTTTGGGGATGGGAAAAACTGGGAACACTCCAAATTCCCGTCAGTAAGGGAATGGATGAATGCAACGTGGCTTAGCATCCAGTAGCATAAAGCGTGACTGTCGAAAGGAATGCATCAGGCCATTCTCACAGCTTTCAAAAGCATCCTCCTGACTTCAAACTGCAAGTTGCAGAACGATGGCATCCCATACACATTAGTAAATGTTTTAAAATCCCACAGGAATCCTATCTAATGTTTGATCATCTTTGGGTGTATGTTTCAAGGTCTGAAAGATGGTTTTCACTAGATGTTAAAATTGTGGGATAGGTCCTAACAGGACCCAATAGGCTTATGGAACAAATTTATGGCCTTGGATCTCCCCAGATCGGTTAGGAAGGTGTACAATTGGTTTCCTTTTGGCTCAATGTCACCTCCAGGTAGCCTTGAAAACAGCTGCTGTCATCCTGCTTTCAATGTGGGCATGTTGGGTTCAATCAGTTTTCCAATGGTATGATTATTTGGCTGCAATATTTATTCCTTCAGTTGGAATAGAAGATATCATTACTCATATAGAGGCTTTAACAAAATTCACCCAGCAAGCTTTAAATGATAGTAACCAAGCCATTGTTTGCTCCGTTCAGAAATTTCCACGATGAGAAAAGCAGTCCTTCAGAATTGCATGGCCCTCAATATTCTAACAGCTTCCCAAGGGGGAGCTTATGCTATAATACATAGTGAATGTTGTGTTTTTATACCTGATGAGTCTTCTAATGCAACCCCCCCTTATGATGCGTATGAAAAATCAGATTTCCACTCTGAATGAGCCTCTTCCCAGTTTAAGGGAAATGCTAGGAAACTGGTTTGGTTCAAGAGGATATTGACTTAAATCTTTACTAATGATATTGTTCCTCCTATTGCCAACTTTGATTACAGTTTGTGTAACTTATAAAGGTTTAGTTTCTTGTTCTTTGCACTGTGTATCACCTGCTCCTACTAAGATAATGCTATCTAAACAACTGGAAACTATTGATCACATCTATAGTTCTCTTTATAAAATAATGGGCATGCACAATGCACATGCAAGGTAAAATTGGTGCAAGTCCTATTGGACAACTTGGAATTGACCGTTATTCCTTGCCAGACACCTTACTAGTACCACCCCCTAAAAGGAAAGAAGGAACCGGGCTATTAGGACCCAGCATCGAGGGACGTGATGGACCCAAGGGAGGTAAAGAACCACCCTAGCATTTAGGGACCAAATACTTGATCACCTAATGCTTTCTATTGAAAGATTAGTGATCAAAAGTGGAATTAATGAAATAAAATTATTTTCAGGCAGGACAAGAAAAATTTTACACATAAAATTCTCTCTCTGCCCATTTGAGACACTACCCCCTCCCCTTTAGTGTGATTTCTGCATCACATTATACAGTAACTTGATGCCCTTAAGAGATACAGGAATGCCCACATGCCAAAAAAAAATAATAATAAAAAAAGAAAAAGAAAGAAAGAAAAGAAATTTCCTCCTGGAACCAGCAAGGTAACTCCTTAAGAGATAACTTTCCTTTCTCAATCTCAATCAATGGGTCATTAATACCCACTACTCGCCTTGTTGGACTATGTAAACGATTGATATGCTACTTTGTCTCAAAACCTTATATAACGGTTTTACCTCCAATGGGTGGAACAGTCCTCAGAGTTTTCTGAAGATTGTCTCCCAGGTTATAGTCCTCAGGTTGGCTCAAATAAAAATTTCCATTTTTCTTAGGTTGGCTATTGATTATTTTTGGGGGACAACACAATGAAACCAAAAGATGGTTTTTAAGAAAGATAACAAATCACAAACCTTAGGCAGACTGACCGAGAAACAAAACAGAGATTCCTAAGGAATCACTAAAATCAGGACTGAAAAGGGAGACATCACCATTGAGCCTATTGAATTTTAAAAATTATAAGAAAATAGTATGAAAACATTTATAGCAACAAATTAGACACATATTTGCAATGAGAAAATTTGTAGGAGACACAAAGTTCAAAACAGACTCAATAATAGACAATCAATTAAATTAATAATGAAAAACCTTCCCACAATGATGCTCCTGTCCAGATGGCATCACTGCTGAATGCTGTCAAACATTTCAGATGGAAATAATAGCAACACTCCAGAAATTCTTCCAGAAAATAGAAGAGGAAGGAACACTTTCAAAATAGCTCTAGGAGGCCAATATTCCTGTAGTGTGAGCCTCTGACAGTTTTTTCTCTTAATTGTAATGCAAGTGCCTGACATTAAGCTTTTGATTGCTGAGGCACCACTACAAAGAGAGCCATATGGAAAAGAACAAATTGCCAGCTACACGACTAGGTAAAGAGCCAGGCCACCACACCCCTGAAGTTTCCTTTGTTTTAGAGATCTCTGATTGACTTAGATAACTGACCCTTTGGCTGCTTGTTTTTCCCTTCTTGTGCTTTACTTCCCATTCCGTTTTAAATTTATCAATAAAGAGTGAATCCGAGAAACCATAGGCCCATCCATCACTCTTGACCCCGATAAAAACATAACCCCAGGTCCCAGCTCTCTTTCTCCACCCACAAACTTTCTGTGTGGTCCAAGGCATGCCATGTACCCTCCAGAACTTGTGAGTAATAAACTTCGTCCCCTCAAAGTTTCCTAAAGGTTATTGCTGAGATGCCTCTTGCAATTATGATAAGAACCACAAGGGCTAGTTCAACCACAGCATTGGTTCTGAAAGGGGAAATATCTGTGGAGGCTCACCTTGGAGTCCAGGTGAGTGCCTCTGGGTATTTCTAGCTGACTGTATCACTATCGATTGGCTGAGACCAGCACAATTACCCTGATGCCCAAAACACACAAAGACATCCAAAATAAAGAAAATTGCATACCAATCTTTCTCGTGAATATAGATGACATAATCCTCAAGAGAATATTAACAAACTGAATTCAGAAACATATACAAAGGATTATATAGCATAACCTAGTGGGATTTCTTCTAGAAATACAAGGTTGGTTTAACATCTAAAAATCAATTTATGTAATACATTATTTTAAAAGAAGAAAGCCCTGAAACATTATCATATTAACTGACACAGAAACAGCATGTGACAAAATTCGACCACCTTTCATGATAAAAACAATAAAAAACTAGGAAGAGAAAGAAATTTCTTCGGCACGATAAAGGATATCTATGAAAAGCCTACAGCTAACATCATATTTAGTCGTGAAAGACTGCACGCTTTTCCCCTAAAGTCAGCAACAAAGACATGCTCACTGCTTTTATTCATCATTGCACTGGAAGTTTGAGCCAGTTCAAACAGGGAAGAAGGAGAACTAAAAGTCATCCAGATAGGAAATAGAAAAGGAAATGTTTAAATTCTCAGATGACATGATTTCATATGCAGAAAATACCAAGGAATCCACAAAAATGGATCTAATGGTAGAACTAATAAAGAAGTTCAACAGATCACACAATACAAGATTAATACATACAACAAAGGTTATTGCTATATACATGTAGCAAATAATCCAAAAATGAAATTAAGGAACACTTAATTCTAGTTACAATAGCATCAAAAGAATAAAATGCTTAGGCTTATATTCAACAAACCAAATGTAATATGGTTTGCACTGAGAAACACAGATTGATGCTTGCTGACAGAAATTAAAGATGATCTAAATTAATGGAAAGGCATTGCATGTTCATGGTTGTAAGACTCCATATTTATATGGTAATTCTCCCCAAATTGATAGACAGATTCAATTCAATCTCTATCGAAATTTCAGCAGGCTTTCTTTGTAGAAATTCACAGGCTCATCCAAAAATTCATATGGAAATGCAAAACAAAACAAAACAAAACAGAATATCCAAAACTACTTTGAAAAAGAACAAACCTGGAAGACTTCCACTTTCTGACTTCCAAACTTACTATAAAAATACCGATAATCAAGTTAGTGTGATACTGACATAGAGGTAGATCAATGGAACAGAATTGAGAGTTCAGAAATAAGAAACTCTCCTTATATTTATGGTCAATGAGTTTCAATTCAATGGGGAAAGGATCGTCTTTTCAACATGTGGTGCTGGTACAACCGAATATCATGCAAAAATACAAACTTAGAACCTTACTTTACAGCACACACAAAACTTACTGCAACATGGATCAGAGACTTAAAAGTAAAACCTACAACTATAATTCTGTTCAAAGAAACCCTAGGAGAAAAATCTTTGTACACATGAGATGGGCAATGATTCCGTAGATACAACACCAAAGGCATGATCCATAAAAGAAAAACTTGATGAATTGCACTTCATCAAAATTTAAAACATTTATGCCTCAGAAGGCACTATTCAGAAAATGAAAAGACAAGGTACAGACTGGGAGAAAACATTGGAAAGTCACAGAGCTAACAAAGAACTTGTATCCAGAATAAAGAATAAGAATAGTAAATAAATAAGCAAATGAGCCCATTAAAAATTGGGTAAAAGATTTGTACAGACATTTCACCCGAGAAGGTAAAGAAATGGTTAATAAGCATATGAAAGGATGTTCAGAACCACTAATCAGTGGGGAAATATACATCAAAACCATAACGAGATGCCATGTTGCAAAAACAATAGGATGGCTATAATCCAAAATACAGATAATAACAAATATTTGGACTTGGAGCAATTAGAAACCTCATACACTTCTGGTGATAATGTAAAATAGTTGAATCTCTTTGGAAAATATTCTGGTGTTTTCTTAAATAGTTCAGCATAGAATTCCCATATGATCCACGATGCCCATTCCTAGGGATCTACCTAAGAGAACTGAAAACCTATGTTCACACAAAAACTCATGAACTCAAAATGTATATGAATACGCTTAACAGCATTTAGTTTGGGAATAGTATCCATAATATTCCCAAACTAAACAGAACCCAAATGCCCATAAACTGATGAATGTATAAATAAAACGTGGTATATCCGTACCATGGAATACTATTTGGCAATAAAAATAAATGAAGTACTGATACATGCTACAACATGGGTGAACCTCGAAAACGTTATATTAAGTGAAAGAAGCCAGACAAAAAGTTCTATATATTGTGTGATTCCATTTATACAAAATTTCCTCAATAGGCAAATCCTAGAGACAGAAGGTAGTTTATTACCTGCCTGTAGGGCTGGGGGTGGGTTGGCGGGTTGGGGGTGATGGCTGAGGGATACAGGGCATCTTCTTGGGCTAACAAAAATATCCTCAAAATTGATTGTGATAGATGCACAACTGTGAATATACGAAAAGCCATTGAATAAGGCATTTTATTTTTATTGCAAAAACATAATATGAAACGTCCCTTATTAACAAATTTTTTAGTGTACAGTGTTGTTAGCTGTATGAACATTGGTGTAATCAGATCTCTGGAATCCTTCATCTTGCATGACTGCAAATCTATACTCATTGAACAACAACTCCCCATTTCCCCCTCCCCCAAGCCCTTGGCAACCAGGATCCTACTTTCTGCTTCTAAGAGTTTGACTACTTTAGAAACCCCATATAAGTGGAAACAGGTAGTATTTGTCCTTTGTGAGTGGCTTACTTCACTTAGTATAATATCCTCAAAGTTCATCCATACTACAGCATATAGCAAGATTTCCTTCTCTTTAAAGGCTGAATAATATTCTGTTATATGTATACGTTATATATACCACCTTTTATCCATTCACCTGTTGACAGATATTTAGGTTGTTTTCATCTCTTGGCTCTTGTGAATAATGGTGCAATGAACACGGGAGTGCAATAATCTATGCAAGGCCCTGATTTCAATTATTTTGTAACGTAAGTGTAAATATACAGAAGTGGGAATGCTGGATCATATGGGAGTTCTATTTTTATATTTTTAGGAACTTCCATACTGTTTTCCGTGGCGGGTGCACCATTTTACACTCCCACCCTGACACTGCAGTGTCATAATGTACTTTTTACATTTTCAAAAATAATATGGGTTCATTGAAATTAATTTACATACAAGGTCTCAGAGTCTCTATGAACACATTCTGTTATGCAACCACCAATACAATCAAAATAACAAACATCTTCATCAGCCTCAGAATTGCTTCATGCTCTTTGGTAGTTTAACCCCTTGTCTCAACCCCCAGACCCAGGCAACCACCAATCTGTTTTCTGTCCCTATAGTTCGGCCTTCTCAAGAATGTGAAGTAAATGGGAGCAGGCAGTATGTAGACTTATCCATTTGGATTCCTACACAGAAGAGGACATATAGGGGACTTCTGGATGTGCAATGTACTCTTCTGTCACCTGGGCATAATGACATGGGTTGTTCCGTTCATAATTATTGGTCAGATTGAGAGCTTATGCTCTCTACCATGTGTTTATGTATAGTGTCTTTTATCTTTGGAAGGGTTATTTTCTTAAATAGCAGTTGTAAATCCTTTAAAAGAAAGTGAATGATCGCTGTAAAAGTCAGGCTGGCAGATACCTCAAGAGGACTAGGGAGGGGGAAGTGATTGGCTTGGAACAAAAGGGAGGTCCAAAACTACTGGTCTGTCCTCCATCTGCATCTGAGCGGTACTTACCAGGACTTCAACAGTGCACAAGCACAGGGGGCCACCAAGCACACTGCAGTCATTTGAATGCTGCACCCTGGAATCACGCAGGGGCGGTCCACATGGCAAGCCTGGCAGCCCCAATGTGCCTGGCCGAACGTGGCCAATGCAGGTGAGAGTCTCCCCACCTTAATTCAGCTGAGTAGCAGCCTTTATTGCATCTGCAAGCTTAACCCCCTGTTGCCATGCAAGGTAACTTATAAGCCAACAGCAGGGATTAGGATTTGGACACCTTTGGGCATGATTACTCTGCCCACCACACCCAGCTCCCTCTCCAGGGCTCACCGACACCTACCTTCTTTGTTTGTGTCAGTTCCCCCCAAGAGTCCAGAGAGAGCAGTTGGCCTGTGATTGGGCTGGTGCTGGTGCGGAGTGGGTGGGCTGGGGAGGGGGCATCTTCCCAGTAATTGGGCAGGGAGCAGAAGCAGGCAGGACGGGGCCTAGGGCTCTCCAGGCCAGCCGCCACTGTCTCCCAGGCTGGAAAAGGGGCTTGAGGGGAAAGGCAAATGGGGTGAACTGGATGAGGGCGGGGTCCTGACCTCCTCCTACCCACGGGGGCCCAGGTGTATGACCTGCCACTATTTCCCTCTGGAACTGGAAAGCTCAGGGCCCAAGCCACAGCCTGTGATATATACACGTTGCCAGCAACATTTTTCTGCGGTAGTTGGTCAGAACATGGAACAGAGAGATTGTGTGCTCAGTGGAGGGAAGGGAGGCAGGGAAAATGCATCCCCAAGGGTTGAGGTCACGCCTTCCCATGTCGCCTCCCTTTCAACAAGCTTCTGTGTTTCCTCACCCTGGTGACCACAGCCCCGTGACCCCCTCTGCCGACAGGCGGTGCTGCTGCTGCTGCTGCTGCTGGACTTCTCCCCGGGCACAAGTTGCCTGCACGTCTCGGTGGGCAGAAACCTCAGCTGGAAGGTCTCTGACAAACTTAGTCACTCAGACAGCAGCGAGATGCGCTACACCGCCAAGCAATAACCACTGGATCAGGTTCAGGGTCAAAGCCGTAAACTAAGCAGTCCAGCCCACCTTCTCCAGGGACGGGTTGGAGTGGAAGGATTCAGTCCCACGAACGTTCTTTTCTGACCCTGAGGTCTGTGACTGTCCCATCCCACATGTGGTCTGTCCACCTGAGCTCATGCCATGAACTCTGGAAGCGAGTCAGGGTGAGAATGTGGGGGAAGGCTGGACCCAAGTGCTCCCCATTGTCCAGGTGCAGTCACTCCTGACTTCTCATCCTCACTGCGCCCATCCTGCCCCTGTCCCGGGTAGCTCTTGTTGGGTGGTCTCATATATGGGTCCCCTGATTCTAAGATGAGCTACTCTGAGGAGCCACCCTTCCCAATCTCATTCCATCCACACCCACAGTAGTTGCCAGGCATCATAGGATCACAGAGTAGGATCGACAGCCTCCTCCAGCGAATCGCACATTTTGAGCATCCCGACACCCTGTCATGGGGGTTGGTGACTTCTGCATCACCCCCGTCCTATGTTTTGGGAATTTAACGACAACCCTTGAACAAAACAGATCCGACCCTTGCTGATGCCCATTCAATGCCTTACAGAACCCGGACCAGCCTCTACTCCTTTGACTGCCTGAATCACCTCTTTCTCCCTCAAGGGTGATTATCCCTGATTACTTTTAGTCACACACAGGGACACACAGTCACCAACCTTGAATGTCCTCTCTACCATCATACCCCCTTTTGTGTAGTAAAACACCGGTCTTTCGGGAAGGGGGTCAGGCAGAACCACCCTCGCCTCACTCAAACACAAATCTGTCCCTCTGAGTCTCAGGCTGGTACAGCCCTGGGTCCTGGCTGAGGGAAGGAAGTGCTCCCCAACCTCCAGTGAGGGGGAAGTCGAACATGGAGTTCAGAGTCAATCTCGTGTGTCCTAAAGAGGCAGTCTGGGAGATTGAGCTGGCACATGGAAGTATCATTCCCAGGAAAATCTGTGTCATGGGGCTGGTGGAAGAGCATTTGACGGGGACCATGCAAGAACACAGACCTACTAACCACGCTTGCCATAGAAGCTGACGGGCCAATTTCCACTCAAGGGTATAGAGACGACCAGGCTGGAGGAGGGTGGTCAGCTGGCTCGGGCAGGGAGAATGTGAAAGCTTCCAGGTTGGAGCTCTGCAAGGGGGTCATGAGTTCCTGCTGATGGCGAGGGGGAATGGCAGAGATGAATGGGAACCGCCAGACCCCAAAGGAGGAGGGGGGTTTGGAGAGGACTAGAAGAGGGCCTTCGGGGGAAAGGGAGGACGTGCCAATGTGGCCAGGCAGAGCACACACAGGACCCACACCTCAAGGCACTCTGCTGGCTTGACTGCAGGGATGGTAGCAGAGGCTGGCCCAGAGTCCCCACCACAGGATGCCAGAGATACTGCTGTGGAAAAGGCTCTGACGTGGAGCAGCACCCCGCCCCGGCCCCCTACCCCGACCCCTACCCCTACCCCTCCAGAGAGAAGGCAGAACACAGAATGTGACAGGTACTTTAATTGGAAACTGCTGGGAAACTGGAGCGGGGCGGGGGCAAAACCACGGGGAGAGGAAGCCCTAGCTGAGGCAGAACACGAGGGAACGAGCCTGGCCACAGCTCCCGGGCCCCAAAGGTACCAGCTGCTCCTCTTGCAGGAAGACGCTGGGCTCAACCTGTGAAACAGCAGAGTCACGGAAGAGCCTCAAGCCAGGGCCAGCCCCCAGCCCTGCTCAACAGCCAGGACTGTGGGAAGGGGTACGGTATGTGTAACACTCACTTCAAAGGCTCTGGAACTTGTCAGCCAGGTACTGCACGGTGGCTGCAACAGGGACAGGCATTAGCAGGTGCTCCAGACAGAGGGATATCGAAGCCCGTCCCCCTATCCCCGTCAGGAACCGCCTAGCCCTGCAACCTCAAACCCCCTCCAGACCCGATGCAAAGAGCTCTGGGCCTGATCACTCCCCACCACCCAAACTGAATGTGGAACCGGTTCCTAAAGGGAAACAAAATGTGCCAGCAGTTCTCATGCTGTGGGCCGTGCCACAACCAGTCAGAACTCACCACACACACAAACAAACAATCCAACAAGAACCTGAGAAGCCACACCAAGCAGCAGTTCAAGGGAAAAATCAACGAGGCATCTCTAAAAGTCCTATCAGAAGGAGATCCCCTAGGACTGGTCTGGTTGGCAAAGTGTGCAAGCAGTCCAGACAGTACTCTGCTACTTGTACACAAGCCCAGCTGTACATGCACAGCTGGCTCCAGGGCCAGGCCTGCTAGCTTCTCCTCCCCACAGGGATGTGGGTCCCTGCGAGGCCCACTGCACCTGTAGCCCACCCCCATCCCAGTGCCCACCTGGTTCTGCACTAAAACACCGCTCTCCGTCCCTGGTTCCTCATACCAAGTTGCTCCTTAAGGTCGTCTATTTCTCTCTGTAGCGTGAGACACTAGGCCAGCAGACACAGGAGGAAGAGAAATGATTAGTATACTCTGGCCTCCTCTCTCCTCCACCTTCTCCTCTGCCCTGGCGCCTCCATCCCAAAGCCCGGTGGCTAGACTGGCAAGGGCTCCTCAGTGGAGAGGAGGTGGGCTCCCTCCGTGGGGTACGTGATGGGGGCAGGGGAGGGGAGGCCCACACATGTCAGTTGAACTTGGACCCAGATCCCACCCTCGAGTTTGGGCCTGCATTTCCAGGAGCAAGGGGAAGCATTACCCAAGTACAGCACGGCATTCCCAGTGGCTGTTGCTGCGTTTCCGGTCTTGGAGGATGGTCAAGTGGCTCCAGGTCACCTGAGAGGGAAAGAACACACATTCCAGCTTCCCAGGCTCCCAGTGAGGTGGAAAGGGCCAAGCGGGGTCTAACATGAGGTGAGGCAGCACCACCCTCCACTAGCAACCAGCCGCCCCTTCTCTGCCCAGCAGCCCAAACCTTCTCTCTGGGCCTGCCTCCCCTGTTCCCCGGGGCAGCCATTTCGCCACTGTGGTCCCCAAAGACTGTGGCTCTGGATTCGACCCTCCCAGAGCTGCAGCCACAGCCAGCACGTGGGAGAGCAATGTGGGCGAACAGGACTTAACAGGAAAGGCTGTTCCCCTGCAAGTCTACACCCGCAGCAGCTGATTGGGGCACCGCCACCCATCACCCCGGCCACACAAACCCCACACAGACGATGATGTGGCTCAAGGACAGCCCTGCTAGCACCCCGTCTCCTGTGGGAGAAGCCGCCTGGGAGCAAGGCTGTGCCCCCAGCAGAGACAGAGCCAGAGGTTTCTCTGCTCAACCCCTCTCCCCTCCCCTCATATCAAACCCATGACACTCACCTGAGGGGGCAGGCACCCTGGGCATGACTTCTCCCTGGTTCAGGGCCAAGGGCTCTGAGTTTCCTGGATCTTGAGGGCCTCTGGTGTTGAGGTCGCCACGGCTGTCTTTTCCACGATGCACGCGTGGAGATGTCCCTGGCCTGTGAGTTGGCAGCTGAAACAAAAATTTCTCACCGATTTGGACTAAGCATGTGTGTGTGTGTGTGTTTCTGTGTGTGTGTGTGTGTGTGTGTGTGTGTGTGAGAGAGAGAGAGAGAGAGAGAGACAGAGAGAGACAGAGAGAGTGAGAGAGAGAGAGATAGACAGAGACAGAGACAGAGTTGTGTGATTCTGGCCCGGGTGAGGCAGGGAATTGGGAAGGGAATTGAAAGGCTGATCTCATTAGCACTTTCTCCCTCAGTCAGCCCCAGGCCAGCAGACAGAGCTGACCTAGGGACAACAGTGAGGCACTGAGAAAGCCCAGGCCCCCTGCAAGGAAGGTCTGGGGAACAGCTAGAAAGTAGGATTCAGGAAGCTGGTGAGTCTAAATACTGAGGCTTTTCGGGGAAGCTTTGAAGGGATCCCCCGACTCAATTCAGCTACCAGCCCCCCCTTCCATCCCAGCCCCAGTCTCGCACAGGAGGCTGGAAACAGGCCATGGGTGGAGAACCGGGCCCAGCACACCCGAAGTGCTACCTTCGTGTTTGTCCCTAGTAAAAGGAGCCCGATCTGGCATCTTAATGACCCAGTGACCGAGGGGCACCCAATGACGACACCTGAGGGATGGACAGAACCAGCCTGGGTGAAGACTTGTGTCCTGGGGGCGCTGGGAGGCAGGGGAAGAGTGGGGAGAGAGGAGGAGCAGGGCCTACTCACTTGGCCCTTTGGGGCTGGGTCTCTAGTTGGGTCCGTATCTTCTCCCGCCACCGCCTCAGACTCCCGTGCCCGCTTGGCCACGGATTGCTTCCCAGCGCTGGTGTGTTTGGACTGTTTGGTTCCTGAAGGGACCGAGCTATACTTCTTGGATCTCACAAGCAGCGGAATACGAGAGATATGGGGCAAGGTGACCGGTTCCAGGGGCGTTGCTGAGATTCGCTGCTCCCCGGAAGGGAAGGTTCTCCCCAGGGCAAGTTTGGAGGCTCCCCCGAGGGATTTCTCTTCCTGGGCCCCCTTCTTCCTAGGAGTGACCCGCGGCAGGCCACCTGCAGCAGCATCAGCAGCATCAGCAGCAGCAGCAGCAGCGTAAGCAGCAGCAGCAGCAGCGGCAGCAGCAGAAGCAGCAGCAGCAGCAGCAGAAGCAGCAGCAGCATCAGAAGCAGCAGCTCCCGGATAGCTGGGCTTGCTGCCCACCTTCGCCCGGAGCACGCTCTGCATTTTCTTAGGGGAAGAGATGCCCTGCTCTCCCACGCCCTGCCTTTCCACAACCGCAGGGAGTCCTCGCGGAGTGGAGAACAGGGAAGAGCCTGGCATGTGAAGGAAATTCTCCCTGACTTGGAAATTCGAGTGTCTGGGAGTGTCCCCGGGATCCTCGGGGCTACTGGGCTCGGCCTGGCCTCCTGCTCCGGGATAAGTGCTCACTGTCATCCACTGTGCCTCACTGAACTCATCTGAGGACTCGGGGTCGGACAGCAGCCAGGCCAGGCCTTCCGCGGAGAGCCGCTGGCGATCCGCAGCCACGTTCAACCTACGCTTAGTGATTCTCTTAGGGTTCCCCCAGGCCCGGCCCGCTTCGGGCCCACCGAGGTGGAGGGGGCCGGTCTGAGCCGGCGGCGCATCCCCACAGCTCTGGGTGCGCGCTCCTCCACCACCGGGACTCGCCTCGAGGCCGGCCAACAGGGCGGGCACTTCGAAGGCGGTGCAGCTCTCCGGGGACGGGTACGTGCGGACGTCCAGCTCGTCCCGGAAGGTCAGGTGCTGCAGGATGGCCTCCAAAGACTCCTCGGACAGGTCCAGGAGGTCCCTCTTGTCACCAGCTGGGGAGCCAGGTCGGCCTTCGCGGCCCCACAGCACCGGCCCTCGCGCTTCCAGCATCTCCCGCTCCGACTGGAAGCCCTCGGGCTCCGGGAAGCCGCCCCCGCCCTCGCCGCTCCGCGGCTCCCCGGGCTCGGGGCCTGGCTCGCGGCCTGGCTCGGGGCCCCGCGGGACTGCGGGGCCGGCCGGGCAGACGCCGGCCCGCTCCCCGCCCTCTGGGCCGAAATCCGTTCCCCACACAGACACCTCATCGGGGGAGCTCATGTCGCGACCCGGGCGGTCCCGGAACCGGGGCGACGGTCGATGGCCCGAGCCGCGGTCGCGGTCACGGCGGGCGAGGTGGGCAGCGCTCAGAGGGCAGCGTCAACCACCTCAGGCGCTGCACGAGCTCGCCTCAAACGAAACGACGCGAGACTTTCCGCGCGCCTCACACGCCCGTGCCGCGGTCTCCTCATTGGTCCGGACCCCGCCAACCAGAGGGCGCCTTGTTTGCCCGCCCCCTCGGGGCCTAACCATTGGTGGTCCGGGCAGTTGGCTGGTGAAGGGCATGGTAGGAGTGCCTCCCTCTGTCAAGCCTCTCGGCCCGCCTCCTCCTGTCCCGCCTCCCCTATCGGGTTAGAGTCACAGCTCTGAGCCTCCCTTTCCCATCTACAAAGGGGGTCGGTCGGGGAGTGAGGGTGCCAGCCTCTGGGTGTGGTGAGGATGAAACGTCACGATGGAGGCGCTGGACGCCTAGCAAGTGCCGAAAGCATTTGCCAGCCTCCCTTCCACCGCAAACCTCACGACCCAACAGGAGAATGGGCACAGGAGTCCCGCAGTCAGTGATCAGGGGTCGGCCAGAGAGCAAAGGGATCGTATATTCGTTCTGTAAGCTCTCTGTCTCAAGTGCTGCATCACATGTGGCTCAGCAAACGTTATTGGCAGGCGGGTTTAGGGGATAGACTTTGGTTGGCCTCGCTCCATCAGCCCTTCCCCCTCTCTGAGGCAAATTCAAAGAGGAAATCGCAGTGGCCAGTTACACCCCCAAAGATGCTCCCCAACGCTGATCGTGGAGATGTGAACTAAAACTACGAATCGGGTATCACACACTAGGTTGACAGCCTTCAAAGAGCTTAACCGTTCCGAGGGTGGGAGAGGTTAGGAGGAGCAAACCCCTGTGGCGGTGGTGCAAGAGATCCATTTGGGTGGTAATTCGGCAGAATCCATTGAAAGCAACTTAGTGCCAGCACGGACTCTGTGCCTGGCACTCTTCTAAGTGCTGGGCATAAATAGTAATGCATCCACCTGACCCGCCTAGAACTCTAGTACCAACTATTACTGGCCTCTTACTGGTGAGGAAACAGGCACTGAGAGGTTTAGCCCCTGGCGCAAGGTCATTCAGCTCGTGGGGATCAGTGGCAGGATTGAAAGCAATCAGTCTGACTCCAGAGTCCTTGCTTTGAGCCCAAGATCTTAAAACTGGAAGAAAAATAAAAGATCTCTTTCCTCTATGTTCCGGCAAGTCCGCTGCCTGGTACTTCTTCCGGAGACACACTGGTACCTGTAGTGTACAAGACCACATGCACCAGGGTTTTGGGGATGGGAAAAACTGGGAACACTCCAAATTCCCGTCAGTAAGGGAATGGATGAATGCAACGTGGCTTAGCATCCAGTAGCATAAAGCGTGACTGTCGAAAGGAATGCATCAGGCCATTCTCACAGCTTTCAAAAGCATCCTCCTGACTTCAAACTGCAAGTTGCAGAACGATGGCATCCCATACACATTAGTAAATGTTTTAAAATCCCACAGGAATCCTATCTAATGTTTGATCATCTTTGGGTGTATGTTTCAAGGTCTGAAAGATGGTTTTCACTAGATGTTAAAATTGTGGGATAGGTCCTAACAGGACCCAATAGGCTTATGGAACAAATTTATGGCCTTGGATCTCCCCAGATCGGTTAGGAAGGTGTACAATTGGTTTCCTTTAGGCTCAATGTCACCTCCAGGTAGCCTTGAAAACAGCTGGTGACATTCTGCTTTCAATGTGGGCATGTTGGGTTCAATCAGTTTTCCAATGGTATGATTATTTGGCTGCAATATTTATTCCTTCAGTTGGAATAGAAGATATCATTACTCATATAGAGGCTTTAACAAAATTCACCCAGCAAGCCTTAAATGATAGTAACCAAGCCATTGTTTGCTCCGTTCAGAAATTTCCACGATGAGAAAAGCAGTCCTTCAGAATTGCATGGCCCTCAATATTCTAACAGCTTCCCAAGGGGGAGCTTATGCTATAATACATAGTGAATGTTGTGTTTTTATACCTGATGAGTCTTCTAATGCAACCCCCCCTTATGATGCGTATGAAAAATCAGATTTCCACTCTGAATGAGCCTCTTCCCAGTTTAAGGGAAATGCTAGGAAACTGGTTTGGTTCAAGAGGATATTGACTTAAATCTTTACTAATGATATTGTTCCTCCTATTGCCAACTTTGATTACAGTTTGTGTAACTTATAAAGGTTTAGTTTCTTGTTTTTTGCACTGTGTATCACCTGCTCCTACTAAGATAATGCTATCTAAACAAATGGAAACTATTGATCACATCTATGGTTCTCTATATAAAATAATGGGCATGCACAATGCACATGCAAGGTAAAATTGGTGCAAGTCCTATTGGACAACTTGGAATTGACCGTTATTCCTTGCCAGACACCTTACTAGTACCACCCCCTAAAAGGAAAGAAGGAACCGGGCTATTAGGACCCAGCATCGAGGGACGTGATGGACCCAAGGGAGGTAAAGAACCACCCTAGCATTTAGGGACCAAATACTTGATCACCTAATGCTTTCTATTGAAAGATTAGTGATCAAAAGTGGAATTAATGAAATAAAATTATTTTCAGGCAGGACAAGAAAAATTTTACACATAAAATTCTCTCTCTGCCCATTTGAGACACTACCCCCTCCCCTTTAGTGTGATTTCTGCATCACATTATACAGTAACTTGATGCCCTTAAGAGATACAGGAATGCCCACATGCCAAAAAAAAATAATAATAAAAAAAGAAAAAGAAAGAAAGAAAAGAAATTTCCTCCTGGAACCAGCAAGGTAACTCCTTAAGAGATAACTTTCCTTTCTCAATCTCAATCAATGGGTCATTAATACCCACTACTCGCCTTGTTGGACTATGTAAACGATTGATATGCTACTTTGTCTCAAAACCTTATATAACGGTTTTACCTCCAATGGGTGGAACAGTCCTCAGAGTTTTCTGAAGATTGTCTCCCAGGTTATAGTCCTCAGGTTGGCTCAAATAAAAATTTCCATTTTTCTTAGGTTGGCTATTGATTATTTTTGGGGGACAACACAATGAAACCAAAAGATGGTTTTTAAGAAAGATAACAAATCACAAACCTTAGGCAGACTGACCGAGAAACAAAACAGAGATTCCTAAGGAATCACTAAAATCAGGACTGAAAAGGGAGACATCACCATTGAGCCTATTGAATTTTAAAAATTATAAGAAAATAGTATGAAAACATTTATAGCAACAAATTAGACACATATTTGCAATGAGAAAATTTGTAGGAGACACAAAGTTCAAAACAGACTCAATAATAGACAATCAATTAAATTAATAATGAAAAACCTTCCCACAATGATGCTCCTGTCCAGATGGCATCACTGCTGAATGCTGTCAAACATTTCAGATGGAAATAATAGCAACACTCCAGAAATTCTTCCAGAAAATAGAAGAGGAAGGAACACTTTCAAAATAGCTCTAGGAGGCCAATATTCCTGTAGTGTGAGCCTCTGACAGTTTTTTCTCTTAATTGTAATGCAAGTGCCTGACATTAAGCTTTTGATTGCTGAGGCACCACTACAAAGAGAGCCATATGGAAAAGAACAAATTGCCAGCTACACGACTAGGTAAAGAGCCAGGCCACCACACCCCTGAAGTTTCCTTTGTTTTAGAGATCTCTGATTGACTTAGATAACTGACCCTTTGGCTGCTTGTTTTTCCCTTCTTGTGCTTTACTTCCCATTCCGTTTTAAATTTATCAATAAAGAGTGAATCCGAGAAACCATAGGCCCATCCATCACTCTTGACCCCGATAAAAACATAACCCCAGGTCCCAGCTCTCTTTCTCCACCCACAAACTTTCTGTGTGGTCCAAGGCATGCCATGTACCCTCCAGAACTTGTGAGTAATAAACTTCGTCCCCTCAAAGTTTCCTAAAGGTTATTGCTGAGATGCCTCTTGCAATTATGATAAGAACCACAAGGGCTAGTTCAACCACAGCATTGGTTCTGAAAGGGGAAATGTCTGTGGGGGCTCGCCTTGGAGTCCAGGTGAGTGCCTCCGGGTATTTCTAGCTGACAGTATCACTATCGATTGGCTGAGACCAGCACAATTACCCTGATGCCCAAAACACACAAAGACATCCAAAATAAAGAAAATTGCATACCAATCTTTCTCGTGAATATAGATGACATAATCCTCAAGAGAATATTAACAAACTGAATTCAGAAACATATACAAAGGATTATATAGCATAACCTAGTGGGATTTCTTCTAGAAATACAAGGTTGGTTTAACATCTAAAAATCAATTTATGTAATACATTATTTTAAAAGAAGAAAGCCCTGAAACATTATCATATTAACTGACACAGAAACAGCATGTGACAAAATTCGACCACCTTTCATGATAAAAACAATAAAAAACTAGGAAGAGAAAGAAATTTCTTCGGCACGATAAAGGATATCTATGAAAAGCCTACAGCTAACATCATATTTAGTCGTGAAAGACTGCACGCTTTTCCCCTAAAGTCAGCAGCAAAGACATGCTCACTACTTTTATTCATTATTGCACTGGAAGTTTGAGCCAGTTCAAACAGGGAAGAAGGAGAACTAAAAGTCATCCAGATAGGAAATAGAAAAGGAAATGTTTAAATTCTCAGATGACATGATTTCATATGCAGAAAATCCCAAGGAATCCACAAAAATGGATCTAATGGTAGAACTAATAAAGAAGTTCAACAGATCACACAATACAAGATTAAAACATACAACAAAGGTTATTGCTATATACATGTAGCAAATAATCCAAAAATGAAATTAAGGAACACTTAATTCTAGTTACAATAGCATCAAAAGAATAAAATGCTTAGGCTTATATTCAACAAACCAAATGTAATATGGTTTGCACTGAGAAACACAGATTGATGCTTGCTGACAGAAATTAAAGATGATCTAAATTAATGGAAAGGCATTGCATGTTCATGGTTGTAAGACTCCATATTTATATGGTAATTCTCCCCAAATTGATAGACAGATTCAATTCAATCTCTATCGAAATTTCAGCAGGCTTTCTTTGTAGAAATTCACAGGCTCATCCAAAAATTCATATGGAAATGCAAAACAAAACAAAACAAAACAGAATATCCAAAACTACTTTGAAAAAGAACAAACCTGGAAGACTTCCACTTTCTGACTTCCAAACTTACTATAAAAATACCGATAACCAAGTTAGTGTGATACTGACATAGAGGTAGATCAATGGAACAGAATTGAGAGTTCAGAAATAAGAAACTCTCCTTATATTTATGGTCAATGAGTTTCAATTCAATGGGGAAAGGATCGTCTTTTCAACATGTGGTGCTGGTACAACCGAATATCATGCAAAAATACAAACTTAGAACCTTACTTTACAGCACACACAAAACTTACTGCAACATGGATCAGAGACTTAAAAGTAAAACCTACAACTATAATTCTGTTCAAAGAAACCCTAGGAGAAAAATCTTTGTACACATGAGATGGGCAATGATTCCGTAGATACAACACCAAAGGCATGATCCATAAAGAAAAACTTGATGAATTGCACTTCATCAAAATTTAAAACATTTATGCCTCAGAAGGCACTATTCAGAAAATGAAAAGACAAGGTACAGACTGGGAGAAAACATTGGAAAGTCACAGAGCTAACAAAGAACTTGTATCCAGAATAAAGAATAAGAATAGTAAATAAATAAGCAAATGAGCCCATTAAAAATTGGGTAAAAGATTTGTACAGACATTTCACCCGAGAAGGTAAAGAAATGGTTAATAAGCATATGAAAGGATGTTCAGAACCACTAATCAGTGGGGAAATATACATCAAAACCATAACGAGATGCCATGTTGCAAAAACAATAGGATGGCTATAATCCAAAATACAGATAATAACAAATATTTGGACTTGGAGCAATTAGAAACCTCATACACTTCTGGTGATAATGTAAAATAGTTGAATCTCTTTGGAAAATATTCTGGTGTTTTCTTAAATAGTTCAGCATAGAATTCCCATATGATCCACGATGCCCATTCCTAGGGATCTACCTAAGAGAACTGAAAACCTATGTTCACACAAAAACTCATGAACTCAAAATGTATATGAATACGCTTAACAGCATTTAGTTTGGGAATAGTATCCATAATATTCCCAAACTAAACAGAACCCAAATGCCCATAAACTGATGAATGTATAAATAAAACGTGGTATATCCGTACCATGGAATACTATTTGGCAATAAAAATAAATGAAGTACTGATACATGCTACAACATGGGTGAACCTCGAAAACGTTATATTAAGTGAAAGAAGCCAGACAAAAAGTTCTATATATTGTGTGATTCCATTTATACAAAATTTCCTCAATAGGCAAATCCTAGAGACAGAAGGTAGTTTATTACCTGCCTGTAGGGCTGGGGGTGGGTTGGCGGGTTGGGGGTGATGGCTGAGGGATACAGGGCATCTTCTTGGGCTAACAAAAATATCCTCAAAATTGATTGTGATAGATGCACAACTGTGAATATACGAAAAGCCATTGAATAAGGCATGTTATTTTTATTGCAAAAACATAATATGAAACATCCCTTATTAACAAATTTTTTAGTGTACAGTGTTGTTAGCTGTATGAACATTGTTGTAATCAGATCTCCGGAATCCTTCATCTTGCATGACTGCAAATCTATACTCATTGAACAACAACTCCCCATTTCCCCCTCCCCCAAGCCCTTGGCAACCAGGATCCTACTTTCTGCTTCTAAGAGTTTGACTACTTTAGAAACCCCATATAAGTGGAAACAGGCAGTATTTGTCCTTTGTGAGTGGCTTACTTCACTTAGTATAATATCCTCAAAGTTCATCCATACTACAGCATATAGCAAGATTTCCTTCTCTTTAAAGGCTGAATAATATTCTGTTATATGTATACGTTATATATACCACCTTTTATCCATTCACCTGTTGACAGATATTTAGGTTGTTTTCATCTCTTGGCTCTTGTGAATAATGGTGCAATGAACATGGGAGTGCAATAATCTATGCAAGGCCCTGATTTCAATTATTTTGTAACGTAAGTATAAAAATACAGAAGTGGGAATGCTGGATCATATGGGAGTTCTATTTTTATATTTTTAGAAACTTCCATACTGTTTTCCGTGGCGGGTGCACCATTTTACACTCCCACCCTGACACTGCAGTGTCATAATGTACTTTTTACATTTTCAAAAATAATATGGGTTCATTGAAATTAATTTACATACAAGGTCTCAGAGTCTCTATGAACACATTGTTATGCAACCACCAATACAATCAAAATAACAAACATCTTCATCAGCCTCAGAATTGCTTCATGCTCTTTGGTAGTTTAACCCCTTGTCTCAACCCCCAGACCCAGGCAACCACCAATCTGTTTTCTGTCCCTATAGTTCGGCCTTCTCAAGAATGTGAAGTAAATGGGAGCAGGCAGTATGTAGACTTATCCATTTGGATTCCTACACAGAAGAGGACATATAGGGGACTTCTGGATGTGCAATGTACTCTTCTGTCACCTGGGCATAATGACATGGGTTGTTCCGTTCATAATTATTGGTCAGATTGAGAGCTTATGCTCTCTACCATGTGTTTATGTATAGTGTCTTTTATCTTTGGAAGGGTTATTTTCTTAAATAGCAGTTGTAAATCCTTTAAAAGAAAGTGAATGATCGCTGTAAAAGTCAGGCTGGCAGATACCTCAAGAGGACTAGGGAGGGGGAAGTGATTGGCTTGGAACAAAAGGGAGGTCCAAAACTACTGGTCTGTCCTCCATCTGCATCTGAGCGGTACTTACCAGGACTTCAACAGTGCACAAGCACAGGGGGCCACCAAGCACACTGCAGTCATTTGAATGCTGCACCCTGGAATCACGCAGGGGCGGTCCACATGGCAAGCCTGGCAGCCCCAATGTGCCTGGCCGAACGTGGCCAATGCAGGTGAGAGTCTCCCCACCTTAATTCAGCTGAGTAGCAGCCTTTATTGCATCTGCAAGCTTAACCCCCTGTTGCCATGCAAGGTAACTTATAAGCCAACAGCAGGGATTAGGATTTGGACACCTTTGGGCATGATTATTCTGCCCACCACACCCAGCTCCCTCTCCAGGGCTCACCGACACCTACCTTCTTTGTTTGTGTCAGTTCCTCCCAAGAGTCCAGAGAGAGCAGTTGGCCTGTGATTGGGCTGGTGCTGGTGCGGAGTGGGTGGGCTGGGGAGGGGGCATCTTCCCAGTAATTGGGCAGGGAGCAGAAGCAGGCAGGACGGGGCCTAGGGCTCTCCAGGCCAGCCGCCACTGTCTCCCAGGCTGGAAAAGGGGCTTGAGGGGAAAGGCAAATGGGGTGAACTGGATGAGGGCGGGGTCCTGACCTCCTCCTACCCACGGGGGCCCAGGTTTATGACCTGCCACTATTTCCCTCTGGAACTGGAAAGATCAGGGCCCAAGCCACAGCCTGTGATATATACACGTTGCCAGCAACATTTTTCTGCGGTAGTTGGTCAGAACATGGAACAGAGAGATTGTGTGCTCAGTGGAGGGAAGGGAGGCAGGGAAAATGCATCCCCAAGGGTTGAGGTCACGCCTTCCCATGTCGCCTCCCTTTCAACAAGCTTCTGTGTTTCCTCACCCTGGTGACCACAGCCCCGTGACCCCCTCTGCCGACAGGCGGTGCTGCTGCTGCTGCTGCTGGACTTCTCCCCGGGCACAAGTTGCCTGCACGTCTCGGTGGGCAGAAACCTCAGCTGGAAGGTCTCTGACAAACTTCGTCACTCAGACAGCAGCGAGATGCGCTACACCGCCAAGCAATAACCACTGGATCAGGTTCAGGGTCAAAGCCGTAAACTAAGCAGTCCAGCCTACCTTCTCCAGGGACGGGTTGGAGTGGAAGGATTCAGTCCCACGACCGTTCTCTTCTGCTCCTGAGGTCTGTGACTGTCCCATCCCACATGTGGTCTGTCCACCTGAGCTCATGCCATGAACTCTGGAAGCGAGTCAGGGTGAGAATATGGGGGAAGGGTGGACCCAAGTGCTCCCCATTGTCCAGGTGCAGTCACTCCTGACTTCTCATCCTCACTGCGCCCATCCTGCCCCTGTCCCGGGTAGCTCTTGTTGGGTGGTCTCATATATGGGTCCCCTGATTCTAAGATGAGCTACTCTGAGGAGCCACCCTTCCCAATCTCATTCCATCCACACCCACAGTAGTTGCCAGGCATCATAGGATCACAGAGTAGGATCCACAGCCTCCTCCAGCGAATCGCACATTTTGAGCATCCCGACACCCTGTCATGGGGGTTGGTGACTTCTGCATCACCCCCATCCTATGTTTTGGGAATTTAACGACAACCCTTGAACAAAACAGATCCGACCCTTGCTGTTGCCCATTCAATGCCTTACAGAACCCGGACCAGCCTCTACTCCTTTGACTGCCTGAATCACCTCTTTCTCCCTCAAGGGTGATTATCCCTGATTACTTTTAGTCACACACAGGGACACACAGTCACCAACCTTGAATGTCCTCTCTACCATCATACGCCCTTTTGTGTAGTAAAACACCGGTCTTTCGGGAAGGGGGTCAGGCAGAACCACCCTCGCCTCACTCAAACACAAATCTGTCCCTCTGAGTCTCAGGCTGGTACAGCCCTGGGTCCTGGCTGAGGGAAGGAAATGCTCCCCAACCTCCAGTGAGGGGGAAGTCGAACATGGAGTTCAGAGTCAATCTCGTGTGTCCTAAAGAGGCAGTCTGGGAGATTGAGCTGGCACATGGAAGTATCATTCCCAGGAAAATCTGTGTCATGGGGCTGGTGGAAGAGCATTTGACGGGGACCATGCAAGAACACAGACCTACTAACCACACTTGCCATAGAAGCTGACGGGCCAATTTCCACTCAAGGGTATAGAGACAACCAGGCTGGAGGAGGGTGGTCAGCTGGCTCGGGCAGGGAGGATGTGAAAGCTTCCAGGTTGGAGCTCTGCAAGGGGGTCATGAGTTCCTGCTGATGGCGAGGGGGAATGGCAGAGATGAATGGGAACCGCCAGACCCCAAAGGAGGAGGGGGGTTTGGAGAGGACTAGAAGAGGGCCTTCGGGGGAAAGGGAGGACGTGCCAATGTGGCCAGGCAGAGCACACACAGGACCCACACCTCAAGGCACTCCGCTGGCTTGACTGCAGGGATGGTAGCAGAGGCTGGCCCAGAGTCCCCACCACAGGATGCCAGAGATACTGCTGTGGAAAAGGCTCTGACGTGGAGCAGCACCCCGCCCCGCCCCGGCCCCCTATCCCGACCCCTACCCCTACCCCTCCAGAGAGAAGGCAGAACACAGAATGTGACCGGTACTTTAATTGGAAACTGCTGGGAAACTGGAGCGGGGCGGGGGCAAAACCACGGGAAGAGGAAGCCCTAGCTGAGGCAGAACACGAGGGAACGAGCCTGGCCACAGCTCCCGGGCCCCAAAGGTACCAGCTGCTCCTCTTGCAGGAAGACGCTGGGCTCAACCTGTGAAACAGCAGAGTCACGGAAGAGCCTCAAGCCAGGGCCAGCCCCCAGCCCTGCTCAACAGCCAGGACTGTGGGAAGGGGTACGGTGTGTGTAACACTCACTTCAAAGGCTCTGGAACTTGTCAGCCAGGTACTGCACGGTGGCTGCAACAGGGACAGGCATTAGCAGGTGCTCCAGACAGAGGGATATCGAAGCCCGTCCCCCTATCCCCGTCAGGAACCGCCTAGCCCTGCAACCTCAAACCCCCTCCAGACCCGATGCAAAGAGCTCTGGGCCTGATCACTCCCCACCACCCAAACTGAATGTGGAACCGGTTCCTAAAGGGAAACAAAATGTGCCAGCAGCTCTCATGCTGTGGGCCGTGCCACAACCAGTCAGAACTCACCACACACACAAACAAACAATCCAACAAGAACCTGAGAAGCCACACCAAGCAGCAGTTCAAGGGAAAAATCAACGAGGCATCTCTAAAAGTCCTATCAGAAGGAGATCCCCTAGGACTGGTCTGGTTGGCAAAGTGTGCAAGCAGTCCAGACAGTACTCTGCTACTTGTACACAAGCCCAGCTGTACATGCACAGCTGGCTCCAGGGCCAGGCCTGCTAGCTTCTCCTCCCCACAGGGATGTGGGTCCCTGCGAGGCCCACTGCACCTGTAGCCCACCCCCATCCCAGTGCCCACCTGGTTCTGCACTAAAACACCGCTCTCCGTCCCTGGTTCCTCATACCAAGTTGCTCCTTAAGGTCGTCTATTTCTCTCTGTAGCGTGAGACACTAGGCCAGCAGATACAGGAGGAAGAGAAATGATTAGTATACTCTGGCCTCCTCTCTCCTCCACCTTCTCCTCTGCCGTGGCGCCTCCATCCCAAAGCCCGGTGGCTAGACTGGCAAGGGCTCCTCAGTGGAGAGGAGGTGGGCTCCCTCCGTGGGCTACGTGATGGGGGCAGGGGAGGGGGGGCCCACACATGTCAGTTGAACTTGGACCCAGATCCCACCCTCGAGTTTGGGCCTGCATTTCCAGGAGCAAGGGGAAGCATTACCCAAGTACAGCACGGCATTCCCAGTGGCTGTTGCTGCGTTTCCGGTCTTGGAGGATGGTCAAGTGGCTCCAGGTCACCTGAGAGGGACAGAACACACATTCCAGCTTCCCAGGCTCCCAGTGAGGTGGAAAGGGCCAAGCGGGGTCTAACATGAGGTGAGGCAGCACCACCCTCCACTAGCAACCAGCCGCCCCTTCTCTGCCCAGCAGCCCTAACCTTCTCTCTGGGCCTGCCTCCCCTGTTCCCCGGGGCAGCCATTTCGCCACTGTGGTCCCCAAAGACTGTGGCTCTGGATTCGACCCTCCCAGAGCTGCAGCCACAGCCAGCACGTGGGAGAGCAATGTGGGCGAACAGGACTTAACAGGAAAGGCTGTTCCCCTGCAAGTCTACACCCGCAGGAGCTGATTGGGGCACCGCCACCCATCACCCCGGCCACACAAACCCCACACAGACGATGATGTGGCTCAAGGACAGCCCTGCTAGCACCCCGTCTCCTGTGGGAGAAGCCGCCTGGGAGCAAGGCTGTGCCCCCAGCAGAGACAGAGCCAGAGGTTTCTCTGCTCAACCCCTCTCCCCTCCCCTCATATCAAACCCATGACACTCACCTGAGGGGGCAGGCACCCTGGGCATGACTTCTCCCTGGTTCAGGGCCAAGGGCTCTGAGTTTCCTGGATCTTGAGGGCCTCTGGTGTTGAGGTCGCCACGGCTGTCTTTTCCACGATGCATGCGTGGAGATGTCCCTGGCCTGTGAGTTGGCAGCTGAAACAAAAATTTCTCACCGATTTGGACTAAGGATGTGTGTGTGTGTGTGTTTCTGTGTGTGTGTGTGTGTGTGTGTGTGAGAGAGAGAGAGAGAGAGAGAGAGAGAGAGAGAGAGAGAGAGACAGAGAGAGACAGAGAGAGTGAGAGAGAGAGAGATAGACAGAGACAGAGACAGAGTTGTGTGATTCTGGCCCGGGTGAGGCAGGGAATTGGGAAGGGAATTGAAAGGCTGATCTCATTAGCACTTTCTCCCTCAGTCAGCCCCAGGCCAGCAGACAGAGCTGACCTAGGGACAACAGTGAGGCACTGAGAAAGCCCAGGCCCCCTGCAAGGAAGGTCTGGGGAACAGCTAGAAAGTAGGATTCAGGAAGCTGGTGAGTCTAAATACTGAGGCTTTTCGGGGAAGCTTTGAAGGGATCCCCCGACCCAATTCAGCTACCAGCCCCCCCTTCCATCCCAGCCCCAGTCTCGCACAGGAGGCTGGAAACAGGCCATGGGTGGAGAACCGGGCCCAGCACACCCGAAGTGCTACCTTCGTGTTTGTCCCTAGTAAAAGGAGCCCGATCTGGCACCTTAATGACCCAGTGACCGAGGGGCACCCAATGACGACACCTGAGGGATGGACAGAACCAGCCTGGGTGAAGACTTGTGTCCTGGGGGCGCTGGGAGGCAGGGGAAGAGTGGGGAGAGAGGAGGAGCAGGGCCTACTCACTTGGCCCTTTGGGGCTGGGTCTCTAGTTGGGTCCGTATCTTCTCCCGCCACCGCCTCAGACTCCCGTGCCCGCTTGGCCACGGATTGCTTCCCAGCGCTGGTGTGTTTGGACTGTTTGGTTCCTGAAGGGACCGAGCTATACTTCTTGGATCTCACAAGCAGCGGAATACGAGAGATATGGGGCAAGGTGACCGGTTCCAGGGGCGTTGCTGAGATTCGCTGCTCCCCGGAAGGGAAGGTTCTCCCCAGGGCAAGTTTGGAGGCTCCCCCGAGGGATTTCTCTTCCTGGGCCCCCTTCTTCCTAGGAGTGATCCGCGGCAGGCCACCTGCAGCAGCATCAGCAGCATCAGCAGCAGCAGCAGCAGCGTAAGCAGCAGCAGCAGCAGCGGCAGCAGCAGAAGCAGCAGCAGCATCAGAAGCAGCAGCTCCCGGATAGCTGGGCTTGCTGCCCACCTTCGCCCGGAGCACGCTCTGCATTTTCTTAGGGGAAGAGATGCCCTGCTCTCCCACGCCCTGCCTTTCCACAACCGCAGGGAGTCCTCGCGGAGTGGAGAACAGGGAAGAGCCTGGCATGTGAAGGAAATTCTCCCTGACTTGGAAATTCGAGTGTCTGGGAGTGTCCCCGGGATCCTCGGGTCTGCTGGGCTCGGCCTGGCCTCCTGCTCCGGGATAAGTGCTCACTGTCATGCACTGTGCCTCACTGAACTCATCTGAGGACTCGGGGTCGGAGAGCAGCCAGGCCAGGCCTTCTGCGGAGAGCCGCTGGCGATCCGCAGCCACGTTCAACCTACGCTTAGTGATTCTCTTAGGGTTCCCCCAGGCCCGGCCCGCTTCGGGCCCACCGAGGTGGAGGGGGCCGGTCTGAGCCGGCGGCGCATCCCCACAGCTCTGGGTGCGCGCTCCTCCACCACCGGGACTCGCCTCGAGGCCGGCCAACAGGGCGGGCACTTCGAAGGCGGTGCAGCTCTCTGGGGACGGGTACGTGCGGACGTCCAGCTCGTCCCGGAAGGTCAGGTGCTGCAGGATGGCCTCCAAAGACTCCTCGGACAGGTCCAGGAGGTCCCTCTTGTCACCAGCTGGGGAGCCAGGTCGGCCTTCGCGGCCCCACAGCACCGGCCCTCGCGCTTCCAGCATCTCCCGCTCCGACTGGAAGCCCTCGGGCTCCGGGAAGCCGCCCCCGCCCTCGCCGCTCCGCGGCTCCCCGGGCTCGGGGCCTGGCTCGCGGCCTGGCTCGGGGCCCCGCGGGACTGCGGGGCCGGCCGGGCAGACGCCGGCCCGCTCCCCGCCCTCTGGGCCGAAATCCGTTCCCCACACAGACACCTCATCGGGGGAGCTCATGTCGCGACCCGGGCGGTCCCGGAACCGGGGCGACGGTCGATGGCCCGAGCCGCGGTCGCGGTCACGGCGGGCGAGGTGGGCAGCGCTCAGAGGGCAGCGTCAACCACCTCAGGCGCTGCACGAGCTCGCCTCAAACGAAACGACGCGAGACTTTCCGCGCGCCTCACACGCCCGTGCCGCGGTCTCCTCATTGGTCCGGACCCCGCCAACCAGAGGGCGCCTTGTTTGCCCGCCCCCTCGGGGCCTAACCATTGGTGGTCCGGGCAGTTGGCTGGTGAAGGGCATGGTAGGAGTGCCTCCCTCTGTCAAGCCTCTCGGCCCGCCTCCTCCTGTCCCGCCTCCCCTATCGGGTTAGAGTCACAGCTCTGAGCCTCCCTTTCCCATCTACAAAGGGGGTCGGTCGGGGAGTGAGGGTGCCAGCCTCTGGGTGTGGTGAGGATGAAACGTCACGATGGAGGCGCTGGACGCCTAGCAAGTGCCGAAAGCATTTGCCAGACTCCCTTCCACCGCAAACCTCACGACCCAACAGGAGAATGGGCACAGGAGTCCCACAGTCAGTGATCAGGGGTCGGCCAGAGAGCAAAGGGATCGTATATTCGTTCTGTAAGCTCTCTGTCTCAAGTGTTGCATCACATGTGGCTCAGCAAACGTTATTGGCAGGCGGGTTTAGGGGATAGACTTTGGTTGGCCTCGCTCCATCAGCCCTTCCCCCTCTCTGAGGCAAATTCAAAGAGGAAATCGCAGTGGCCAGTTACACCCCCAAAGATGCTCCCCAACGCTGATCGTGGAGATGTGAACTAAAACTACGAATCGGGTATCACACACTAGGTTGACAGCCTTCAAAGAGCTTAACCGTTCCGAGGGTGGGAGAGGTTAGGAGGAGCAAACCCCTGTGGCGGTGGTGCAAGAGATCCATTTGGGTGGTAATTCGGCAGAATCCATTGAAAGCAACTTAGTGCCAGCACGGACTCTGTGCCTGGCACTCTTCTAAGTGCTGGGCATAAATAGTAATGCATCCACCTGACCCGCCTAGAACTCTAGTACCAACTATTACCGGCCTCTTACCGGTGAGGAAACAGGCACTGAGAGGTTTAGCCCCTGGCGCAAGGTCATTCAGCTCGTGGGGATCAGTGGCAGGATTGAAAGCAATCAGTCTGACTCCAGAGTCCTTGCTTTGAGCCCAAGATCTTAAAACTGGAAGAAAAATAAAAGATCTCTTTCCTCTATGTTCCGGCAAGTCCGCTGCCTGGTACTTCTTCCGGAGACACACTGGTACCTGTAGTGTACAAGACCACATGCACCAGGGTTTTGGGGATGGGAAAAACTGGGAACACTCCAAATTCCCGTCAGTAAGGGAATGGATGAATGCAACGTGGCTTAGCATCCAGTAGCATAAAGCGTGACTGTCGAAAGGAATGCATCAGGCCATTCTCACAGCTTTCAAAAGCATCCTCCTGACTTCAAACTGCAAGTTGCAGAACGATGGCATCCCATACACATTAGTAAATGTTTTAAAATCCCACAGGAATCCTATCTAATGTTTGATCATCTTTGGGTGTATGTTTCAAGGTCTGAAAGATGGTTTTCACTAGATGTTAAAATTGTGGGATAGGTCCTAACAGGACCCAATAGGCTTATGGAACAAATTTATGGCCTTGGATCTCCCCAGATCGGTTAGGAAGGTGTACAATTGGTTTCCTTTAGGCTCAATGTCACCTCCAGGTAGCCTTGAAAACAGCTGGTGACATTCTGCTTTCAATGTGGGCATGTTGGGTTCAATCAGTTTTCCAATGGTATGATTATTTGGCTGCAATATTTATTCCTTCAGTTGGAATAGAAGATATCATTACTCATATAGAGGCTTTAACAAAATTCACCCAGCAAGCCTTAAATGATAGTAACCAAGCCATTGTTTGCTCCGTTCAGAAATTTCCACGATGAGAAAAGCAGTCCTTCAGAATTGCATGGCCCTCAATATTCTAACAGCTTCCCAAGGGGGAGCTTATGCTATAATACATAGTGAATGTTGTGTTTTTATACCTGATGAGTCTTCTAATGCAACCCCCCCTTATGATGCGTATGAAAAATCAGATTTCCACTCTGAATGAGCCTCTTCCCAGTTTAAGGGAAATGCTAGGAAACTGGTTTGGTTCAAGAGGATATTGACTTAAATCTTTACTAATGATATTGTTCCTCCTATTGCCAACTTTGATTACAGTTTGTGTAACTTATAAAGGTTTAGTTTCTTGTTTTTTGCACTGTGTATCACCTGCTCCTACTAAGATAATGCTATCTAAACAACTGGAAACTATTGATCACATCTATAGTTCTCTATATAAAATAATGGGCATGCACAATGCACATGCAAGGTAAAATTGGTGCAAGTCCTATTGGACAACTTGGAATTGACCGTTATTCCTTGCCAGACACCTTACTAGTACCACCCCCTAAAAGGAAAGAAGGAACCGGGCTATTAAGACTCAGCATCGAGGGACGTGATGGACCCAAGGGAGGTAAAGAACCACCCTAGCATTTAGGGACCAAATACTTGATCACCTAATGCTTTCTATTGAAAGATTAGTGATCAAAAGTGGAATTAATGAAATAAAATTATTTTCAGGCAGGACAAGAAAAATTTTACACATAAAATTCTCTCTCTGCCCATTTGAGACACTACCCCCTCCCCTTTAGTGTGATTTCTGCAGCACATTATACAGTAACTTGATGCCCTTAAGAGATACAGGAATGCCCACATGCCAAAAAAAATAATAATAATAAAAAAAGAAAAAGAAAGAAAGAAAAGAAATTTCCTCCTGAAACCAGCAAGGTAACTCCTTAAGAGATAACTTTCCTTTCTCAATCCTGTAATGGGTCATTAATACCCACTACTCGCCTTGTTGGACTATGTAAACGATTAATATGCTACTTTGTCTCAAAACCTTATATAACGGTTTTACCTCCAATGGGTGGAACAGTCCTCAGAGTTTTCTGAAGATTGTCTCCCAGGTTATAGTCCTCAGGTTGGCTCAAGTAAAAATTTCCATTTTTCTTAGGTTGGCTATTGATTATTTTTGGGGGACAACACAATGAAACCAAAAGATGGTTTTTAAGAAAGATAACAAATCACAAACCTTAGGCAGACTGACCGAGAAACAAAACAGAGATTCCTAAGGAATCACTAAAATCAGGACTGAAAAGGGAGACATCACCATTGAGCCTATTGAATTTTAAAAATTATAAGAAAATAGTATGAAAACATTTATAGCAACAAATTAGACACATATTTGCAATGAGAAAATTTGTAGGAGACACAAAGTTCAAAACAGACTCAATAATAGACAATCAATTAAATTAATAATGAAAAACCTTCCCACAATGATGCTCCTGTCCAGATGGCATCACTGCTGAATGCTGTCAAACATTTCAGATGGAAATAATAGCAACACTCCAGAAATTCTTCCAGAAAATAGAAGAGGAAGGAACACTTTCAAAATAGCTCTAGGAGGCCAATATTCCTGTAGTGTGAGCCTCTGACAGTTTTTTCTCTTAATTGTAATGCAAGTGCCTGACATTAAGCTTTTGATTGCTGAGGCACCACTACAAAGAGAGCCATATGGAAAAGAACAAATTGCCAGCTACACGACTAGGTAAAGAGCCAGGCCACCACACCCCTGAAGTTTCCTTTGTTTTAGAGATCTCTGATTGACTTAGATAACTGACCCTTTGGCTGCTTGTTTTTCCCTTCTTGTGCTTTACTTCCCATTCCGTTTTAAATTTATCAATAAAGAGTGAATCGGAGAAACCATAGGCCCATCCATCACTCGTGACCCCGATAAAAACATAACCCCAGGTCCCAGCTCTCTTTCTCCACCCACAAACTTTCTGTGTGGTCCAAGACATGCCATGTACCCTCCAGAATTTGTGAGTAATAAACTTCGTCCCCTCAAAGTTTCCTAAAGGTTATTGCTGAGATGCCTCTTGCAATTATGATAAGAACCACAAGGGCTAGTTCAACCACAGCATTGGTTCTGAAAGGGGAAATGTCTGTGGGGGCTCGCCTTGGAGTCCAGGTGAGTGCCTCCGGGTATTTCTAGCTGACAGTATCACTATCGATTGGCTGAGACCAGCACAATTACCCTGATGCCCAAAACACACAAAGACATCCAAAATAAAGAAAATTGCATACCAATCTTTCTCGTGAATATAGATGACATAATCCTCAAGAGAATATTAACAAACTGAATTCAGAAACATATACAAAGGATTATATAGCATAACCTAGTGGGATTTCTTCTAGAAATACAAGGTTGGTTTAACATCTAAAAATCAATTTATGTAATACATTATTTTAAAAGAAGAAAGCCCTGAAACATTATCATATTAACTGACACAGAAACAGCATGTGACAAAATTCGACCACCTTTCATGATAAAAACAATAAAAAACTAGGAAGAGAAAGAAATTTCTTCAGCACGATAAAGGATATCTATGAAAACCCTACAGCTAACATCATATTTAGTCGTGAAAGACTGCATGCTTTTCCCCTAAAGTCAGCAACAAAGACATGCTCACTGCTTTTATTCATCATTGCACTGGAAGTTTGAGCCAGTTCAAACAGGGAAGAAGAAGAACTAAAAGTCATCCAGATAGGAAATAGAAAAGGAAATGTTTAAATTCTCAGATGACATGATTTCATATGCAGAAAATCCTAAGGAATCCACAAAAATGGATCTAATGGTAGAACTAATAAAGAAGTTCAACAGATCACACAATACAAGATTAAAACATACAACAAAGGTTATTGCTATATACATGTAGCAAATAATCCAAAAATGAAATTAAGGAACACTTAATTCTAGTTACAATAGCATCAAAAGAATAAAATGCTTAGGCTTATATTTAACAAACCAAATGTAATATGGTTTGCACTGAGAAACACAGATTGATGCTTGCTGACAGAAATTAAAGATGATCTAAATAAATGGAAAGGCATTGCATGTTCATGGTTGTAAGACTCCATATTTATATGGTAATTCTCCCCAAATTGATAGATAGATTCAATTCAATCTCTATCGAAATTTCAGCAGGCTTTCTTTGTAGAAATTCACAGGCTCATCCAAAAATTCATATGGAAATGCCAAACAAAACAAAACAGAATATCCAAAACTACTTTGAAAAAGAACAAACCTGGAAGACTTCAAAACATACTATAAAAATACCGATAATCAAGTTAGTGTGATACTGACATAGAGGTAGATCAATGGAACAGAATTGAGAGTTCAGAAATAAGAAACTCTCCTTATATTTATGGTCAATGAGTTTCAATTCAATGGGGAAAGGATCGTCTTTTCAACATGTGGTGCTGGTACAACCGAATATCATGCAAAAATACAAACTTAGAACCTTACTTTACAGCACACACAAAACATACTGCAACATGGATCAGAGACTTAAAATTAAAACCTACAACTATAATTCTGTTCAAAGAAACTCTAGGAGAAAAATCTTTGTACACATGAGATGGGCAATGATTTCGTAGATACAACACCAAAGGCATGATCCATAAAAGAAAAACTTGATGAATTGCACTTCATCAAAATTTAAAACATTTATGCCTCAGAAGGCACTATTCAGAAAATGAAAAGACAAGGTACAGACTGGGAGAAAACATTGGAAAGTCACAGATCTAACAAAGAACCTGTATCCAGAATAAAGAATAAGAATAGTAAATAAATAAGCAAATGAGCCCATTAAAAATTGGGTAAAAGATTTGTACAGACATTTCACCCGAGAAGGTAAAGAAATGGTTAATAAGCATATGAAAGGATGTTCAGAACCACTAATCAGTGGGGAAATATACATCAAAACCATAACGAGATGCCATGTTGCAAAAACAATAGGATGGCTATAATCCAAAATACAGATAATAACAAATATTTGGACTTGGAGCAATTAGAAACCTCATACACTTCTGGTGATAATGTAAAATAGTTGAATCTCTTTGGAAAATATTCTGGTGTTTTCTTAAATAGTTCAGCATAGAATTCCCATATGATCCACGATGTCCATTCCTAGGGATCTACCTAAGAGAACTGAAAACCTATGTTCACACAAAAACTCATGAACTCAAAATGTATATGAATACGCTTAACAGCATTTAGTTTGGGAATAGTATCCATAATATTCCCAAACTAAACAGAACCCAAATGCCCATAAACTGATGAATGTATAAATAAAACGTGGTATATCCGTACCATGGAATACTATTTGGCAATAAATATAAATGAAGTACTGATACATGCTACAACATGGGTGAACCTCGAAAACATTATATTAAGTGAAAGAAGCCAGACAAAAAGTTCTATATATTGTGTGATTCCATTTATACAAAATTTCCTCAATAGGCAAATCCTAGAGACAGAAGGTAGTTTATTACCTGCCTGTAGGGCTGGGGGTGGGTTGGCGGGTTGGGGGTGATGGCTGAGGGATACAGAGCATCTTCTTGGGCTAACAAAAATATCCTCAAAATTGATTGTGATAGATGCACAACTGTGAATATACGAAAAGCCATTGAATAAGGCATTTTATTTTTATTGCAAAAACATAATATGAAACGTCCCTTATTAACAAATTTTTTAGTGTACAGTGTTGTTAGCTGTATGAACATTGTTGTAATCAGATCTCCGGAATCCTTCATCTTGCATGACTGCAAATCTATACTCATTGAACAACAACTCCCCATTTCCCCCTCCCCCAAGCCCTTGGCAACCAGGATCCTACTTTCTGCTTCTAAGAGTTTGACTACTTTAGAAACCCCATATAAGTGGAAACAGGCAGTATTTGTCCTTTGTGAGTGGCTTACTTCACTTAGTATAATATCCTCAAAGTTCATCCATACTACAGCATATAGCAAGATTTCCTTCTCTTTAAAGGCTGAATAATATTCTGTTATATGTATACGTTATATATACCACCTTTTATCCATTCACCTGTTGACAGATATTTAGGTTGTTTTCATCTCTTGGCTCTTGTGAATAATGGTGCAATGAACACGGGAGTGCAATAATCTATGCAAGGCCCTGATTTCAATTATTTTGTAACGTAAGTGTGAATATACAGAAGTGGGAATGCTGGATCATATGGGAGTTCTATTTTTATATTTTTAGGAACTTCCATACTGTTTTCCGTGGCGGGTGCACCATTTTACACTCCCACCCTGACACTGCAGTTTCATAATGTACTTTTTACATTTTCAAAAATAATATGGGTTCATTGAAATTAATTTACATACAAGGTCTCAGAGTCTCTATGAACACATTCTGTTATGCAACCACCAATACAATCAAAATAACAAACATCTTCATCAGCCTCAGAATTGCTTCATGCTCTTTGGTAGTTTAACCCCTTGTCTCAACCCCCAGACCCAGGCAACCACCAATCTGTTTTCTGTCCCTATAGTTCGGCCTTCTCAAGAATGTGAAGTAAATGGGAGCAGGCAGTATGTAGACTTATCCATTTGGATTCCTACACAGAAGAGGACATATAGGGGACTTCTGGATGTGCAATGTACTCTTCTGTCACCTGGGCATAATGACATGGGTTGTTCCGTTCATAATTATTGGTCAGATTGAGAGCTTATGCTCTCTACCATGTGTTTATGTATAGTGTCTTTTATCTTTGGAAGGGTTATTTTCTTAAATAGCAATTGTAAATCCTTTAAAAGAAAGTGAATGATCGCTGTAAAAGTCAGGCTGGCAGATACCTCAAGAGGACTAGGGAGGGGGAAGTGATTGGCTTGGAACAAACGGGAGGTCCAAAATTACTGGTCTGTCCTCCATCTGCATCTGAGCGGTACTTACCAGGACTTCAACAGTGCACAAGCACAGGGGGCCACCAAGCACATTGCAGTCATTCGAATGCTGCACCCTGGAATCACGCAGGGGCGGTCCACATGGCAAGCCTGGCAGCCCCAATGTGCCTGGCCGAACATGGCCAATGCAGGTGAGAGTCTCCCCACCTTAATTCAGCTGAGTAGCAGCCTTTATTGCATCTGCAAGCTTAACCCCCTGTTGCCATGCAAGGTAACTTATAAGCCAACAGCAGGGATTAGGATTTGGACACCTTTGGGCATGATTACTCTGCCCACCACACCCAGCTCCCTCTCCAGGGCTCACCGACACCTACCTTCTTTGTTTGTGTCAGTTCCCCCCAAGAGTCCAGAGAGAGCAGTTGGCCTGTGATTGGGCTGGTGCTGGTGCGGAGTGGGTGGGCTGGGGAGGGGGCATCTTCCCAGTAATTGGGCAGGGAGCAGAAGCAGGCAGGACGGGGCCTAGGGCTCTCCAGGCCAGCCGCCACTGTCTCCCAGGCTGGAAAAGGGGCTTGAGGGGAAAGGCAAATGGGGTGAACTGGATGAGGGCGGGGTCCTGACCTCCTCCTACCCACGGGGGCCCAGATGTATGACCTGCCACTATTTCCCTCTGGAACTGGAAAGCTCAGGGCCCAAGCCACAGCCTGTGATATATACATGTTGCCAGCAACATTTTTCTGCGGTAGTTGGTCAGAACACGGAACAGAGAGATTGTGTGCTCAGTGGAGGGAAGGGAGGCAGGGAAACTGCATCCCCGAGGGTTGAGGTCACGCCTTCCCATGTCACCTCCCTTTCAACAAGCTTCTGTGTTTCCTCACCCTGGTGAACCACAGCCCCGTGACCCCCTCTGCCGACAGGCGGTGCTGCTGCTGCTGCTGCTGGACTTCTCCCCGGGCACAAGTTGCCTGCACGTCTCGGTGGGCAGAAACCTCAGCTGGAAGGTCTCTGACAAACTTCGTCACTCAGACAGCAGCGAGATGCGCTACACCGCCAAGCAATAACCACTGGATCAGGTTCAGGGTCAAAGCCGTAAACTAAGCAGTCCAGCCTACCTTCTCCAGGGACGGGTTGGAGTGGAAGGATTCAGTCCCACGACCGTTCTCTTCTGCTCCTGAGGTCTGTGACTGTCCCATCCCACATGTGGTCTGTCCACCTGAGCTCATGCCATGAACTCTGGAAGCGAGTCAGGGTGAGAATGTGGGGGAAGGCTGGACCCAAGTGCTCCCCATTGTCCAGGTGCAGTCACTCCTGACTTCTCATCCTCACTGCGCCCATCCTGCCCCTGTCCCGGGTAGCTCTTGTTGGGTGGTCTCATATATGGGTCCCCTGATTCTAAGATGAGCTACTCTGAGGAGCCACCCTTCCCAATCTCATTCCATCCACACCCACAGTAGTTGCCAGGCATCATAGGATCACAGAGTAGGATCGACAGCCTCCTCCAGCGAATCGCACATTTTGAGCATCCCGACACCCTGTCATGGGGGTTGGTGACTTCTGCATCACCCCCGTCCTATGTTTTGGGAATTTAACGACAACCCTTGAACAAAACAGTTCCGAACCTTGCTGTTGCCCATTCAATGCCTTACAGAACCCGGACCAGCCTCTACTCCTTTGACTGCCTGAATCACCTCTTTCTCCCTCAAGGGTGATTATCCCTGATTACTTTTAGTCACACACAGGGACACACAGTCACCAACCTTGAATGTCCTCTCTACCATCATACGCCCTTTTGTGTAGTAAAACACCGGTCTTTCGGGAAGGGGGTCAGGCAGAACCACCCTCGCCTCACTCAAACACAAATCTGTCCCTCTGAGTCTCAGGCTGGTACAGCCCTGGGTCCTGGCTGAGGGAAGGAAGTGCTCCCCAACCTCCAGTGAGGGGGAAGTCGAACATGGAGTTCAGAGTCAATCTCGTGTGTCCTAAAGAGGCAGTCTGGGAGATTGAGCTGGCACATGGAAGTATCATTCCCAGGAAAATCTGTGTCATGGGGCTGGTGGAAGAGCATTTGACGGGGACCATGCAGGAACACAGACCTACTAACCACGCTTGCCATAGAAGCTGACGGGCCAATTTCCACTCAAGGGTATAGAGACGACCAGGCTGGAGGAGGGTGGTCAGCTGGCTCGGGCAGGGAGGATGTGAAAGCTTCCAGGTTGGAGCTCTGCAAGGGGGTCATGAGTTCCTGCTGATGGCGAGGGGGAATGGCAGAGATGAATGGGAACCGCCAGACCCCAAAGGAGGAGGGGGGTTTGGAGAGGACTAGAAGAGGGCCTTCGGGGGAAAGGGAGGACGTGCCAATGTGGCCAGGCAGAGCACACACAGGACCCACACCTCAAGGCACTCTGCTGGCTTGACTGCAGGGATGGTAGCAGAGGCTGGCCCAGAGTCCCCACCACAGGATGCCAGAGATACTGCTGTGGAAAAGGCTCTGACGTGGAGCAGCACCCCGCCCCGGCCCCCTACCCCGACCCCTACCCCTACCCCTCCAGAGAGAAGGCAGAACACAGAATGTGACAGGTACTTTAATTGGAAACTGCTGGGAAACTGGAGCGGGGCGGGGGCAAAACCACGGGGAGAGGAAGCCCTAGCTGAGGCAGAACACGAGGGAACGAGCCTGGCCACAGCTCCCGGGCCCCAAAGGTACCAGCTGCTCCTCTTGCAGGAAGACGCTGGGCTCAACCTGTGAAACAGCAGAGTCACGGAAGAGCCTCAAGCCAGGGCCAGCCCCCAGCCCTGCTCAACAGCCAGGACTGTGGGAAGGGGTACGGTATGTGTAACACTCACTTCAAAGGCTCTGGAACTTGTCAGCCAGGTACTGCACGGTGGCTGCAACAGGGACAGGCATTAGCAGGTGCTCCAGACAGAGGGATATCGAAGCCCGTCCCCCTATCCCCGTCAGGAACCGCCTAGCCCTGCAACCTCAAACCCCCTCCAGACCCGATGCAAAGAGCTCTGGGCCTGATCACTCCCCACCACCCAAACTGAATGTGGAACCGGTTCCTAAAGGGAAACAAAATGTGCCAGCAGTTCTCATGCTGTGGGCCGTGCCACAACCAGTCAGAACTCACCACACACACAAACAAACAATCCAACAAGAACCTGAGAAGCCACACCAAGCAGCAGTTCAAGGGAAAAATCAACGAGGCATCTCTAAAAGTCCTATCAGAAGGAGATCCCCTAGGACTGGTCTGGTTGGCAAAGTGTGCAAGCAGTCCAGACAGTACTCTGCTACTTGTACACAAGCCCAGCTGTACATGCACAGCTGGCTCCAGGGCCAGGCCTGCTAGCTTCTCCTCCCCACAGGGATGTGGGTCCCTGCGAGGCCCACTGCACCTGTAGCCCACCCCCATCCCAGTGCCCACCTGGTTCTGCACTAAAACACCGCTCTCCGTCCCTGGTTCCTCATACCAAGTTGCTCCTTAAGGTCGTCTATTTCTCTCTGTAGCGTGAGACACTAGGCCAGCAGACACAGGAGGAAGAGAAATGATTAGTATACTCTGGCCTCCTCTCTCCTCCACCTTCTCCTCTGCCCTGGCGCCTCCATCCCAAAGCCCGGTGGCTAGACTGGCAAGGGCTCCTCAGTGGAGAGGAGGTGGGCTCCCTCCGTGGGGTACGTGATGGGGGCAGGGGAGGGGAGGCCCACACATGTCAGTTGAACTTGGACCCAGATCCCACCCTCGAGTTTGGGCCTGCATTTCCAGGAGCAAGGGGAAGCATTACCCAAGTACAGCACGGCATTCCCAGTGGCTGTTGCTGCGTTTCCGGTCTTGGAGGATGGTCAAGTGGCTCCAGGTCACCTGAGAGGGAAAGAACACACATTCCAGCTTCCCAGGCTCCCAGTGAGGTGGAAAGGGCCAAGCGGGGTCTAACATGAGGTGAGGCAGCACCACCCTCCACTAGCAACCAGCCGCCCCTTCTCTGCCCAGCAGCCCTAACCTTCTCTCTGGGCCTGCCTCCCCTGTTCCCCGGGGCAGCCATTTCGCCACTGTGGTCCCCAAAGACTGTGGCTCTGGATTCGACCCTCCCAGAGCTGCAGCCACAGCCAGCACGTGGGAGAGCAATGTGGGCGAACAGGACTTAACAGGAAAGGCTGTTCCCCTGCAAGTCTACACCCGCAGGAGCTGATTGGGGCACCGCCACCCATCACCCCGGCCACACAAACCCCACACAGACGATGATGTGGCTCAAGGACAGCCCTGCTAGCACCCCGTCTCCTGTGGGAGAAGCCGCCTGGGAGCAAGGCTGTGCCCCCAGCAGAGACAGAGCCAGAGGTTTCTCTGCTCAACCCCTCTCCCCTCCCCTCATATCAAACCCATGACACTCACCTGAGGGGGCAGGCACCCTGGGCATGACTTCTCCCTGGTTCAGGGCCAAGGGCTCTGAGTTTCCTGGATCTTGAGGGCCTCTGGTGTTGAGGTCGCCACGGCTGTCTTTTCCACGATGCATGCGTGGAGATGTCCCTGGCCTGTGAGTTGGCAGCTGAAACAAAAATTTCTCACCGATTTGGACTAAGGATGTGTGTGTGTGTGTGTTTCTGTGTGTGTGTGTGTGTGTGTGTGTGAGAGAGAGAGAGAGAGAGAGAGAGAGAGAGAGAGAGAGAGAGAGACAGAGAGAGACAGAGAGAGTGAGAGAGAGAGAGATAGACAGAGACAGAGACAGAGTTGTGTGATTCTGGCCCGGGTGAGGCAGGGAATTGGGAAGGGAATTGAAAGGCTGATCTCATTAGCACTTTCTCCCTCAGTCAGCCCCAGGCCAGCAGACAGAGCTGACCTAGGGACAACAGTGAGGCACTGAGAAAGCCCAGGCCCCCTGCAAGGAAGGTCTGGGGAACAGCTAGAAAGTAGGATTCAGGAAGCTGGTGAGTCTAAATACTGAGGCTTTTCGGGGAAGCTTTGAAGGGATCCCCCGACCCAATTCAGCTACCAGCCCCCCCTTCCATCCCAGCCCCAGTCTCGCACAGGAGGCTGGAAACAGGCCATGGGTGGAGAACCGGGCCCAGCACACCCGAAGTGCTACCTTCGTGTTTGTCCCTAGTAAAAGGAGCCCGATCTGGCATCTTAATGACCCAGTGACCGAGGGGCACCCAATGACGACACCTGAGGGATGGACAGAACCAGCCTGGGTGAAGACTTGTGTCCTGGGGGCGCTGGGAGGCAGGGGAAGAGTGGGGAGAGAGGAGGAGCAGGGCCTACTCACTTGGCCCTTTGGGGCTGGGTCTCTAGTTGGGTCCTTATCTTCTCCCGCCACCGCCTCAGACTCCCGTGCCCGCTTGGCCACGGATTTCTTCCCAGCGCTGGTGTGTTTGGACTGTTTGGTTCCTGAAGGGACTGAGCTATACTTCTTGGATCTCACAAGCAGCGGAATACGAGAGATATGGGGCAAGGTGACCGGTTCCAGGGGCGTTGCTGAGATTCGCTGCTCCCCGGAAGGGAAGGTTCTCCCCAGGGCAAGTTTGGAGGCTCCCCCGAGGGATTTCTCTTCCTGGGGCCCCTTCTTCCTAGGAGTGATCCCCGGCAGGCCACCTGCAGCAGCATCAGCAACATCAGCAGCAGCAGCAGCAGCGTAAGCAGCAGCAGCAGCAGCGGCAGCAGCAGAAGCAGCAGCAGCAGCAGCAGAAGCAGCAGCAGCATCAGAAGCAGCAGCTCCCGGATAGCTGGGCTTGCTGCCCACCTTCGCCCGGAGCACGCTCTGCATTTTCTTAGGGGAAGAGATGCCCTGCTCTCCCACGCCCTGCCTTTCCACAACCGCAGGGAGTCCTCGCGGAGTGGAGAACAGGGAAGAGCCTGGCATGTGAAGGAAATTCTCCCTGACTTGGAAATTCGAGTGTCTGGGAGTGTCCCCGGGATCCTCGGGTCTGCTGGGCTCGGCCTGGCCTCCTGCTCCGGGATAAGTGCTCACTGTCATGCACTGTGCCTCACTGAACTCATCTGAGGACTCGGGGTCGGACAGCAGCCAGGCCAGGCCTTCCGCGGAGAGCCGCTGGCGATCCGCAGCCACGTTCAACCTACGCTTAGTGATTCTCTTAGGGTTCCCCCAGGCCCGGCCCGCTTCGGGCCCACCGAGGTGGAGGGGGCCGGTCTGAGCCGGCGGCGCATCCCCACAGCTCTGGGTGCGCGCTCCTCCACCACCGGGACTCGCCTCGAGGCCGGCCAACAGGGCGGGCACTTCGAAGGCGGCGCAGCTCTCCGGGGACGGGTACGTGCGGACGTCCAGCTCGTCCCGGAAGGTCAGGTGCTGCAGGATGGCCTCCAAAGACTCCTCGGACAGGTCCAGGAGGTCCCTCTTGTCACCAGCTGGGGAGCCAGGTCGGCCTTCGCGGCCCCACAGCACCGGCCCTCGCGCTTCCAGCATCTCCAGCTCCGACTGGAAGCCCTCGGGCTCCGGGAAGCCGCCCCCGCCCTCGCCGCTCCGCGGCTCCCCGGGCTCGGGGCCTGGCTCGCGGCCTGGCTCGGGGCCCCGTGGGACTGCGGGGCCGGCCGGGCAGACGCCGGCCCGCTCCCCGCCCTCTGGGCCGAAATCCGTTCCCCACACAGACACCTCATCGGGGGAGCTCATGTCGCGACCCGGGCGGTCCCGGAACCGGAGCGACGGTCGATGGCCCGAGCCGCGGTCGCGGTCACGGCGGGCGAGGTGGGCAGCGCTCAGAGGGCAGCGTCAACCACCTCAGGCGCTGCACGAGCTCGCCTCAAACGAAACGACGCGAGACTTTCAGCGCGCCTCACACGCCCGTGCCGCGGTCTCCTCATTGGTCCGGACCCCGCCAACCAGAGGGCGCCTTGTTTGCCCGCCCCCTCGGGGCCTAACCATTGGTGGTCCGGGCAGTTGGCTGGTGAAGGGCATGGTAGGAGTGCCTCCCTCTGTCAAGCCTCTCGGCCCGCCTCCTCCTGTCCCGCCTCCCCTTTCGGGTTAGAGTCACAGCTCTGAGCCTCCCTTTCCCATCTACAAAGGGGGTCGGTCGGGGAGTGAGGGTGCCAGCCTCTGGGTGTGGTGAGGATGAAACGTCACGATGGAGGCGCTGGACGCCTAGCAAGTGCCGAAAGCATTTGCCAGCCTCCCTTCCACCGCAAACCTCACGACCCAACAGGAGAATGGGCACAGGAGTCCCGCAGTCAGTGATCAGGGGTCGGCCAGAGAGCAAAGGGATCGTATATTCGTTCTGTAAGCTCTCTGTCTCAAGTGCTGCATCACATGTGGCTCAGCCAACGTTATTGGTAGGCGGGTTTGGTGGACAGACTGGGGTTGGCCTCGCTCCATCAGCCCTTCCCCCTCTCTGAGGCAAATTCAAAGAAGAGGAAATCGCAGTGGCCAGTTACACCCCCAAAGATGCTCCCCAACGCTGATCGTGGAGATGTGAACTAAAACTACGAATCGGGTATCACACACTAGGTTGACAACCTTCAAAGAGCTTAACCGTTCCGAGGGTGGGAGAGGTTAGGAGGAGCAAACCCCTGTGGCGGTGGTGCAAGAGATCCATTTGGTTGGTAATTTGGCAGAATCCATTGAAAGCAACTTAGTGCCAGCACGGACTCTGTGCCTGGCACTCTTCTAAGTGCTGGGCATAAATAGTAATGCATCCACCTGACCCGCCTAGAACTCTAGTACCAACTATTACTGGCCTCTTACTGGTGAGGAAACAGGCACTGAGAGGTTTAGCCCCTGGCGCAAGGTCATTCAGCTCGTGGGGATCAGTGGCAGGATTGAAAGCAATCAGTCTGACTCCAGAGTCCTTGCTTTGAGCCCAAGATCTTAAAACTGGAAGAAAAATAAAAGATCTCTTTCCTCTATGTTCCGGCAAGTCCGCTGCCTGGTACTTCTTCCGGAGACACACTGGTACCTGTAGTGTACAAGACCACATGCACCAGGGTTTTGGGGATGGGAAAAACTGGGAACACTCCAAATTCCCGTCAGTAAGGGAATGGATGAATGCAACGTGGCTTAGCATCCAGTAGCATAAAGCGTGACTGTCGAAAGGAATGCATCAGGCCATTCTCACAGCTTTCAAAAGCATCCTCCTGACTTCAAACTGCAAGTTGCAGAACGATGGCATCCCATACACATTAGTAAATGTTTTAAAATCCCACAGGAATCCTATCTAATGTTTGATCATCTTTGGGTGTATGTTTCAAGGTCTGAAAGATGGTTTTCACTAGATGTTAAAATTGTGGGATAGGTCCTAACAGGACCCAATAGGTTTATGGAACAAATTTATGGCCTTGGATCTCCCCAGATCGGTTAGGAAGGTGTACGATTGGTTTCCTTTAGGCTCAATGTCACCTCCAGGTAGCATTGAAAACAGCTGGTGACATTCTGCTTTCAATGTGGGCATGTTGGGTTCAATCAGTTTTCCAATGGTATGATTATTTGGCTGCAATATTTATTCCTTCAGTTGGAATAGAAGATATCATTACTCATATAGAGGCTTTAACAAAATTCACCCAGCAAGCCTTAAATAATAGTAACCAAGCCATTGTTTGCTCCGTTCAGAAATTTCCACGATGAGAAAAGCAGTCCTTCAGAATTGCATGGCCCTCAATATTCTAACAGCTTCCCAAGGGGGAGCTTATGCTATAATACATAGTGAATGTTGTGTTTTTATACCTGATGAGTCTTCTAATGCAACCCCCCCTTATGATGCGTATGAAAAATCAGATTTCCACTCTGAATGAGCCTCTTCCCAGTTTAAGGGAAATGCTAGGAAACTGGTTTGGTTCAAGAGGATATTGACTTAAATCTTTACTAATGATATTGTTCCTCCTATTGCCAACTTTGATTACAGTTTGTGTAACTTATAAAGGTTTAGTTTCTTGTTTTTTGCACTGTGTATCACCTGCTCCTACTAAGATAATGCTATCTAAACAACTGGAAACTATTGATCACATCTATAGTTCTCTATATAAAATAATGGGCATGCACAATGCACATGCAAGGTAAAATTGGTGCAAGTCCTATTGGACAACTTGGAATTGACCGTTATTCCTTGCCAGACACCTTACTAGTACCACCCCCTAAAAGGAAAGAAGGAACCGGGCTATTAGGACCCAGCATCGAGGGACGTGATGGACCCAAGGGAGGTAAAGAACCACCCTAGCATTTAGGGACCAAATACTTGATCACCTAATGCTTTCTATTGAAAGATTAGTGATCAAAAGTGGAATTAATGAAATAAAATTATTTTCAGGCAGGACAAGAAAAATTTTACACATAAAATTCTCTCTCTGCCCATTTGAGACACTACCCCCTCCCCTTTAGTGTGATTTCTGCATCACATTATACAGTAACTTGATGCCCTTAAGAGATACAGGAATGCCCACATGCCAAAAATAATAATAATAATAATAAAAGACAAAGAAAGAAAGAAAAGAAATTTCCTCCTGGAACCAGCAAGGTAACTCCTTAAGAGATAACTTTCCTTTCTCAATCCTGTAATGGGTCATTAATACCCACTACTCGCCTTGTTGGACTATGTAAACGATTAATATGCTACTTTGTCTCAAAACCTTATATAACGGTTTTACCTCCAATGGGTGGAACAGTCCTCAGAGTTTTCTGAAGATTGTCTCCCAGGTTATAGTCCTCAGGTTGGCTCAAATAAAAATTTCCATTTTTCTTAGGTTGGCTATTGATTATTTTGGGGGGACAACACAATGAAACCAAAAGATGGTTTTTAAGAAAGATAACAAATCACAAACCTTAGGCAGACTGACTGAGAAACAAAACAGAGATTCCTAAGGAATCACTAAAATCAGGACTGAAAAGGGAGACATCACCATTGAGCCTATTGAATTTTAAAAATTATAAGAAAATAGTATGAAAACATTTATAGCAACAAATTAGACACATATTTGCAATGAGAAAATTTGTAGGAGACACAAAGTTCAAAACAGACTCAATAATAGACAATCAATTAAATTAATAATGAAAAACCTTCCCACAATGATGCTCCTGTCCAGATGGCATCACTGCTGAATGCTGTCAAACATTTCAGATGGAAATAATAGCAACACTCCAGAAATTCTTCCAGAAAATAGAAGAGGAAGGAACACTTTCAAAATAGCTCTAGGAGGCCAATATTCCTGTAGTGTGAGCCTCTGACAGTTTTTTCTCTTAATTGTAATGCAAGTGCCTGACATTAAGCTTTTGATTGCTGAGGCACCACTACAAAGAGAGCCATATGGAAAAGAACAAATTGCCAGCTACACGACTAGGTAAAGAGCCAGGCCACCACACCCCTGAAGTTTCCTTTGTTTTAGAGATCTCTGATTGACTTAGATAACTGACCCTTTGGCTGCTTGTTTTTCCCTTCTTGTGCTTTACTTCCCATTCCGTTTTAAATTTATCAATAAAGAGTGAATCCGAGAAACCATAGGCCCATCCATCACTCTTGACCCCGATAAAAACATAACCCCAGGTCCCAGCTCTCTTTCTCCACCCACAAACTTTCTGTGTGGTCCAAGGCATGCCATGTACCCTCCAGAACTTGTGAGTAATAAACTTCGTCCCCTCAAAGTTTCCTAAAGGTTATTGCTGAGGTGCCTCTTGCAATTATGATAAGAACCACAAGGGCTAGTTCAACCACAGCATTGGTTCTGAAAGGGGAAATGTCTGTGGGGGCTCGCCTTGGAGTCCAGGTGAGTGCCTCCGGGTATTTCTAGCTGACAGTATCACTATCGATTGGCTGAGACCAGCACAATTACCCTGATGCCCAAAACACACAAAGACATCCAAAATAAAGAAAATTGCATACCAATCTTTCTCGTGAATATAGATGACATAATCCTCAAGAGAATATTAACAAACTGAATTCAGAAACATATACAAAGGATTATATAGCATAACCTAGTGGGATTTCTTCTAGAAATACAAGGTTGGTTTAACATCTAAAAATCAATTTATGTAATACATTATTTTAAAAGAAGAAAGCCCTGAAACATTATCATATTAACTGACACAGAAACAGCATGTGACAAAATTCGACCACCTTTCATGATAAAAACAATAAAAAACTAGGAAGAGAAAGAAATTTCTTCAGCACAATAAAGGATATCTATGAAAAGCCTACAGCTAACATCATATTTAGTCGTGAAAGCCTGCACGCTTTTCCCCTAAAGTCAGCAACAAAGACATGCTCACTGCTTTTATTCATCATTGCACTGGAAGTTTGAGCCAGTTCAAACAGGGAAGAAGAAGAACTAAAAGTCATCCAGATAGGAAATAGAAAAGGAAATGTTTAAATTCTCAGATGACGTGATTTCATATGCAGAAAATCCTAAGGAATCCACAAAAATGGATCTAATGGTAGAACTAATAAAGAAGTTCAACAGATCACACAATACAAGATTAATACATACAACAAATGTTATTGCTATATACATGTAGCAAATAATCCAAAAATGAAATTAAGGAACACTTAATTCTAGTTACAATAGCATCAAAAGAATAAAATGCTTAGGCTTATATTTAACAAACCAAATGTAATATGGTTTGCACTGAGAAACACAGATTGATGCTTGCTGACAGAAATTAAAGATGATCTAAATAAATGGAAAGGCATTGCATGTTCATGGTTGTAAGACTCCATATTTATATGGTAATTCTCCCCAAATTGATAGATAGATTCAATTCAATCTCTATCGAAATTTCAGCAGGCTTTCTTTGTAGAAATTCACAGGCTCATCCAAAAATTCATATGGAAATGCAAAACAAAACAAAACAGAATATCCAAAACTACTTTGAAAAAGAACAAACCTGGAAGACTTCAAAACATACTATAAAAATACCGATAATCAAGTTAGTGTGATACTGACATAGAGGTAGATCAATGGAACAGAAATGAGAGTTTAGAAATCACAAACTCTCCTTATATTTATGGTCAATGATTTTCAATTCAATGGGGAAAGGATCGTCTTTTCAACATGTGGTGCTGGTACAACCGAATATCATGCAAAAATACAAACTTAGAACCTTACTTTACAGCACACACAAAACATACTGCAACATGGATCAGAGACTTAAAAGTAAAACCTACAACTATAATTCTGTTCAAAGAAACCCTAGGAGAAAAATCTTTGTACACATGAGATGGGCAATGATTTCGTAGATACAACACCAAAGGCATGATCCATAAAAGAAAAACTTGATGAATTGCACTTCATCAAAATTTAAAACATTTATGCCTCAGAAGGCACTATTCAGAAAATGAAAAGACAAGGTACAGACTGGGAGAAAACATTGGAAAGTCACAGATCTAACAAAGAACCTGTATCCAGAATAAAGAATAAGAATAGTAAATAAATAAGCAAATGAGCCCATTAAAAATTGGGTAAAAGATTTGTACAGACATTTCACCCGAGAAGGTAAAGAAATGGTTAATAAGCATATGAAAGGATGTTCAGAACCACTAATCAGTGGGGAAATATACATCAAAACCACAACGAGATGCCATGTTGCAAAAACAATAGGATGGCTATAATCCAAAATACAGATAATAACAAATATTTGGACTTGGAGCAATTAGAAACCTCATACACTTCTGGTGATAATGTAAAATAGTTGAATCTCTTTGGAAAATATTCTGGTGTTTTCTTAAATAGTTCAGCATAGAATTCCCATATGATTTATGATGTCCATTCCTAGGGATCTACCTAAGAGAACTGAAAACCTATGTTCACACAAAAACTCATGAACTCAAAATGTATATGAATACGCTTAACAGCATTTAGTTTGGGAATAGTATCCATAATATTCCCAAACTAAACAGAACCCAAATGCCCATAAACTGATGAATGTATAAATAAAACGTGGTATATCCGTACCATGGAATACTATTTGTCAATAAATATAAATGAAGTACTGATACATGCTACAACGTGGGTGAACCTCGAAAACATTATATTAAGTGAAAGAAGCCAGACAAAAAGTTCTATATATTGTGTGATTCCATTTATACAAAATTTCCTCAATAGGCAAATCCTAGAGACAGAAGGTAGTTTATTACCTGCCTGTAGGGCTGGGGGTGGGTTGGCGGGTTGGGGGTGATGGCTGAGGGATACAGGGCATCTTCTTGGGCTAACAAAAATATCCTCAAAATTGATTGTGATAGATGCACAACTGTGAATATACGAAAAGCCATTGAATAAGGCATTTTATTTTTATTGCAAAAACATAATATGAAACGTCCCTTATTAACAAACTTTTTAGTGTACAGTGTTGTTAGCTGTATGAACATTGTTGTAATCAGATCTCCGGAATCCTTCATCTTGCATGACTGCAAATCTATACTCATTGAACAACAACTCCCCATTTCCCCCTCCCCCAAGCCCTTGGCAACCAGGATCCTACTTTCTGCTTCTAAGAGTTTGACTACTTTAGAAACCCCATATAAGTGGAAACAGGCAGTATTTGTCCTTTGTGAGTGGCTTACTTCACTTAGTATAATATCCTCAAAGTTCATCCATACTACAGCATATAGCAAGATTTCCTTCTCTTTAAAGGCTGAATAATATTCTGTTATATGTATACGTTATATATACCACCTTTTATCCATTCACCTGTTGACAGATATTTAGGTTGTTTTCATCTCTTGGCTCTTGTGAATAATGGTGCAATGAACACGGGAGTGCAATAATCTATGCAAGGCCCTGATTTCAATTATTTTGTAACGTAAGTGTAAATATACAGAAGTGGGAATGCTGGATCATATGGGAGTTCTATTTTTATATTTTTAGGAACTTCCATACTGTTTTCCGTGGCGGGTGCACCATTTTACACTCCCACCCTGACACTGCAGTGTCATAATGTACTGTTTACATTTTCAAAAATAATATGGGTTCATTGAAATTAATTTACATACAAGGTCTCAGAGTCTCTATGAACACATTGTTATGCAACCACCAATACAATCAAAATAACAAACATCTTCATCAGCCTCAGAATTGCTTCATGCTCTTTGGTAGTTTAACCCCTTGTCTCAACCCCCAGACCCAGGCAACCACCAATCTGTTTTCTGTCCCTATAGTTCGGCCTTCTCAAGAATGTGAAGTAAATGGGAGCAGGCAGTATGTAGACTTATCCATTTGGATTCCTACACAGAAGAGGACATATAGGGGACTTCTGGATGTGCAATGTACTCTTCTGTCACCTGGGCATAATGACATGGGTTGTTCCGTTCATAATTATTGGTCAGATTGAGAGCTTATGCTCTCTACCATGTGTTTATGTATAGTGTCTTTTATCTTTGGAAGGGTTATTTTCTTAAATAGCAATTGTAAATCCTTTAAAAGAAAGTGAATGATCGCTGTAAAAGTCAGGCTGGCAGATACCTCAAGAGGACTAGGGAGGGGGAAGTGATTGGCTTGGAACAAACGGGAGGCCCAAAACTACTGGTCTGTCCTCTATCTGCATCTGAGCGGTACTTACCAGGACTTCAACAGTGCACAAGCACAGGGGGCCACCAAGCACATTGCAGTCATTCGAATGCTGCACCCTGGAATCACGCAGGGGTGGTCCATATGGCAAGCCTGGCAGCCCCAATGTGCCTGGCCGAACATGGCCAATGCAGGTGAGAGTCTCCCCACCTTAATTCAGCTGAGTAGCAGCCTTTATTGCATCTGCAAGCTTAACCCCCTGTTGCCATGCAAGGTAACTTATAAGCCAAGAGCAGGGATTAGGATTTGGACACCTTTGGGCATGATTACTCTGCCCACCACACCCAGCTCCCTCTCCAGGGCTCACCGACACCTACCTTCTTTGTTTGTGTCAGTTCCCCCCAAGAGTCCAGAGAGAGCAGTTGGCCTGTGATTGGGCTGGTGCTGGTGCGGAGTGGGTGGGCTGGGGAGGGGGCATCTTCCCAGTAATTGGGCAGGGAGCAGAAGCAGGCAGGACGGGGCCTAGGGCTCTCCAGGCCAGCCGCCACTGTCTCCCAGGCTGGAAAAGGGGCTTGAGGGGAAAGGCAAATGGGGTGAACTGGATGAGGGCGGGGTCCTGACCTCCTCCTACCCACGGGGGCCCAGATGTATGACCTGCCACTATTTCCCTCTGGAACTGGAAAGCTCAGGGCCCAAGCCACAGCCTGTGATATATACATGTTGCCAGCAACATTTTTCTGCGGTAGTTGGTCAGAACACGGAACAGAGAGATTGTGTGCTCAGTGGAGGGAAGGGAGGCAGGGAAACTGCATCCCCGAGGGTTGAGGTCACGCTTTCCCATGTCACCTCCCTTTCAACAAGCTTCTGTGTTTCCTCACCCTGGTGACCACAGCCCCCTGACCCCCTCTGCCGACAGGCGGTGCTGCTGCTGCTGCTGCTGGACTTCTCCCCGGGCACAAGTTGCCTGCACGTCTCGGTGGGCAGAAACCTCAGCTGGAAGGTCTCTGACAAACTTAGTCACTCAGACAGCAGCGAGATGCGCTACACCGCCAAGCAATAACCACTGGATCAGGTTCAGGGTCAAAGCCGTAAACTAAAGCAGTCCAGCCCACCTTCTCCAGGGACGGGTTGGAGTGGAAGGATTCAGTCCCACGAACGTTCTTTTCTGACCCTGAGGTCTGTGACTGTCCCATCCCACATGTGGTCTGTCCACCTGAGCTCATGCCATGAACTCTGGAAGCGAGTCAGGGTGAGAATGTGGGGGAAGGCTGGACCCAAGTGCTCCCCATTGTCCAGGTGCAGTCACTCCTGACTTCTCATCCTCACTGCGCCCATCCTGCCCCTGTCCCGGGTAGCTCTTGTTGGGTGGTCTCATATATGGGTCCCCTGATTCTAAGATGAGCTACTCTGAGGAGCCACCCTTCCCAATCTCATTCCATCCACACCCACAGTAGTTGCCAGGCATCATAGGATCACAGAGTAGGATCGACAGCCTCCTCCAGCGAATCGCACATTTTGAGCATCCCGACACCCTGTCATGGGGGTTGGTGACTTCTGCATCACCCCCGTCCTATGTTTTGGGAATTTAACGACAACCCTTGAACAAAACAGATCCGACCCTTGCTGTTGCCCATTCAATGCCTTACAGAACCCGGACCAGCCTCTACTCCTTTGACTGCCTGAATCACCTCTTTCTCCCTCAAGGGTGATTATCCCTGATTACTTTTAGTCACACACAGGGACACACAGTCACCAACCTTGAATGTCCTCTCTACCATCATACGCCCTTTTGTGTAGTAAAACACCGGTCTTTCGGGAAGGGGGTCAGGCAGAACCACCCTCGCCTCACTCAAACACAAATCTGTCCCTCTGAGTCTCAGGCTGGTACAGCCCTGGGTCCTGGCTGAGGGAAGGAAGTGCTCCCCAACCTCCAGTGAGGGGGAAGTCGAACATGGAGTTCAGAGTCAATCTCGTGTGTCCTAAAGAGGCAGTCTGGGAGATTGAGCTGGCACATGGAAGTATCATTCCCAGGAAAATCTGTGTCATGGGGCTGGTGGAAGAGCATTTGACGGGGACCATGCAGGAACACAGACCTACTAACCACGCTTGCCATAGCAGCTGACGGGCCAATTTCCACTTAAGGGTATAGAGACGACCAGGATGGAGGAGGGTGGTCAGCTGGCTCGGGCAGGGAGGATGTGAAAGCTTCCAGGTTGGAGCTCTGCAAGGGGGTCATGAGTTCCTGCTGATGGTGAGGGGGAATGGCAGAGATGAATGGGAACCGCCAGACCCCAAAGGAGGAGGGGGGTTTGGAGAGGACTAGAAGAGGGCCTTCGGGGGAAAGGGAGGACGTGCCAATGTGGCCAGGCAGAGCACACACAGGACCCACACCTCAAGGCACTCTGCTGGCTTGACTGCAGGGATGGTAGCAGAGGCTGGCCCAGAGTCCCCACCACAGGATGCCAGAGATACTGTTGTGGAAAAGGCTCTGACGTGGAGCAGCACCCCGCCCCGCCCCGGCCCACTACCCCGACCCCCGCCCCTACCCCTCCAGAGAGAAGGCAGAACACAGAATGTGACGGGTACTTTAATTGGAAACTGCTGGGAAACTGGAGCGGGGCGGGGGCAAAACCACGGGGAGAGGAAGCCCTAGCTGAGGCAGAACACGAGGGAATGAGCCTGGCCACAGCTCCCGGGCCCCAAAGGTACCAGCTGCTCCTCTTGCAGGAAGACGCTGGCCTCAACCTGTGAAACAGCAGAGTCACGGAAGAGCCTCAAGCCAGGGCCAGCCCCCAGCCCTGCTCAACAGCCAGGACTGTGGGAAGGGGTACGGTGTGTGTAACACTCACTTCAAAGGCTCTGGAACTTGTCAGCCAGGTACTGCACGGTGGCTGCAACAGGGACAGGCATTAGCAGGTGCTCCAGACAGAGGGATATCGAAGCCCGTCCCCCTATCCCCGTCAGGAACCGCCTAGCCCTGCAACCTCAAACCCCCTCCAGACCCGATGCAAAGAGCTCTGGGCCTGATCACTCCCCACCACCCAAACTGAATGTGGAACCGGTTCCTAAAGGGAAACAAAATGTGCCAGCAGCTCTCATGCTGTGGGCCGTGCCACAACAAGTCAGAACTCACCACACACACAAACAAACCATCCAACAAGAACCTTAGAAGCCACACCAAGCAGCAGTTCAAGGGAAAAATCAACGAGGCGTCTCTAAAAGTCCTATCAGAAGGAGATCCCCTAGGACTGGTCTGGTTGGCAAAGTGTGCAAGCAGTCCAGACAGTACTCTGCTACTTGTACACAAGCCCAGCTGTACATGCACAGCCGGCTCCAGGGCCAGGCCTGCTAGCTTCTCCTCCCCACAGGGATGTGGGTCCCTGCGAGGCCCACTGCACCTGTAGCCCACCCCCATCCCAGTGCCCACCTGGTTCTGCACTAAAACACCGCTCTCCGTCCCTGGTTCCTCATACCAACTTGCTCCTTAAGGTCGTCTATTTCTCTCTGTAGCGTGAGACACTAGGCCAGCAGACACAGGAGGAAGAGAAATGATTAGTATACTCTGGCCTCCTCTCTCCTCCACCTTCTCCTCTGCCCTGGCGCCTCCATCCCAAAGCCCGGTGGCTAGACTGGCAAGGGCTCCTCAGTGGAGAGGAGGTGGGCTCCCTCCGTGGGCTACGTGATGGGGGCAGGGGAGGGGGGGCCCACACATGTCAGTTGAACTTGGACCCAGATCCCACCCTCGAGTTTGGGCCTGCATTTCCAGGAGCAAGGGGAAGCATTACCCAAGTACAGCACGGCATTCCCAGTGGCTGTTGCTGCGTTTCCGGTCTTGGAGGATGGTCAAGTGGCTCCAGGTCACCTGAGAGGGAAAGAACACACATTGCAGCTTCCCAGGCTCCCAGTGAGGTGGAAAGGGCCAAGCGGGGTCTAACGTGAGCTGAGGCAGCACCACCCTCCACTAGCAACCAGCCGCCCCTTCTCTGCCCAGCAGCCCAAACCTTCTCTCTGGGCCTGCCTCCCCTGTTCCCCGGGGCAGCCATTTCGCCACTGTGGTCCCCAAAGACTGTGGCTCTGGATTCGACCCTCCCAGAGCTGCAGCCACAGCCAGCACGTGGGAGAGCAATGTGGGCGAACAGGACTTAACAGGAAAGGCGGTTCCCCTGCAAGTCTACACCCGCAGGAGCTGATTGGGGCACTGCCACCCATCACCCCGGCCACACAAACCCCACACAGACGATGATGTGGCTCAAGGACAGCCCTGCCAGCACCCCGTCTCCTGTGGGAGAAGCCGCCTGGGAGCAACGCTGTGCCCCCAGCAGAGACAGAGCCAGAGGTTTCTCTGCTCAACGCCTCTCCCCTCCCCTCATATCAAACCCACGACACTCACCTGAGGGGGCAGGCACCCTGGGCATGACTTCTCCCTGGTTCAGGGCCAAGGGCTCTGAGTTTCCTGGATCTTGAGGGCCTCTGGTGTTGAGGTCGCCACGGCTGTCTTTTCCACGATGCATGCGTGGAGCAGATGTCCCTGGCCTGTGAGTTGGCAGCTGAAACAAAAATTTCTCACCGATTTGGACTAAGGATGTGTGTGTCTGTGTGTTTCTGTGTGTGTGTGTGTGTGTGTGTGTGTGTGAGAGAGAGAGAGAGAGAGAGAGAGAGAGAGAGAGAGAGACAGAGACAGAGAGACTGAGAGAGAGAGACAGAGACAGAGACAGAGACAGAGTTGTGTGATTCTGGCCCGGGTGTGGCAGGGAATTGGGAAGGGAATTGAAAGGCTGATCTCATTAGCACTTTCTCCCTCAGTCAGCCCCAGGCCAGCAGACAGAGCTGACCTAGGGACAACAGTGAGGCACTGAGAAAGCCCAGGCCCCCTGCAAGGAAGGTCTGGGGAACAGCTAGAAAGTAGGATTCAGGAAGCTGCTGAGTCTAAATACTGAGGCTTTTCAGGGAAGCTATGAAGGGATCCCCGGACCCAATTCAGCTACCAGCCCCCCCTTCCATCCCAGCCCCAGTCTCGCACAGGAGGCTGGAAACAGGCCATGGGTGGAGAACCGGGCCCAGCACACCCGAAGTGCTACCTTCGTGTTTGTCCCTAGTAAAAGGAGCCCGATCTGGCATCTTAATGACCCAGTGACCGAGGGGCACCCAATGACGACACCTGAGGGATGGACAGAACCAGCCTGGGTGAAGACTTGTGTCCTGGGGGCACTGGGAGGCAGGGGAAGAGTGGGGAGAGAGGAGGAGCAGGGCCTACTCACTTGGCTCTTTGGGGCTGGGTCTCTAGTTGGGTCCGTATCTTCTCCCGCCACCGCCTCAGACTCCCGTGCCCGCTTGGCCACGGATTGCTTCCCAGCGCTGGTGTGTTTGGACTGTTTGGTTCCTGAAGGGACCGAGCTATACTTCTTGGATCTCACAAGCAGCGGAATACGAGAGATACGGGGCAAGGTGACCGGTTCCAGGGGAGTTGCCGAGATTCGCTGCTCCCCGGAAGGGAAGGTTCTCCCCAGGGCAAGTTTGGAGGCTCCCCCGAGGGATTTCTCCTCCTGCGCCACCTTCTTCCTAGGAGTGACCCGCGGCAGGCCACCTGCAGCAGCAGCAGCATCAGCAGCAGCAGCAGCAGCGTCAGCAGCAGCAGCAGCAGCGTCAGCAGCAGAAGCAGCAGCAGCAGCAGCACAAGCAGCAGCAGCATCAGAAGCAGCAGCTCCCGGGTAGCTGGGCTTGCTGCCCCCCTTCGCCCAGAGCACGCTCTGCATTTTCTTAGGGGAAGAGATGCCCTGCTCTCCCACGCCCTGCCTTTCCACAACCGCAGGGAGTCTTCGCGGAGTGGAGAACAGGGAAGAGCCTGGCATGTAAAGCAAATTCTCCCTGACTTGGAAATTCGAGTGTCTGGGAGTGTCCTCGGGATCCTCGGGGCTGCTGGGCTCGGCCTGGCCTCCTGCTCCGGGATAAGTGCTCACTGTCATCCACTGTGTCTCACTGAACTCATCTGAGGACTCGGGGTCGGACAGCAGCCAGGCCAGGCCTTCCGCGGAGAGCCGCTGGCGATCCGCAGCCACGTTCAACCTACGCTTAGTGATTCTCTTAGGGTTCCCCAAGGCCCGGCCCGCTTCGGGCCCACCGAGGTGGAGGGGGCCGGTCTGAGCCAGCGGCGCATCCCCACAGCTCTGAGTGCGCGCTCCTCGACCACCGGGACTCGCCTCGAGGCCGGCCAACAGGGCGGGCACTTCGAAGGCGGCGCAGCTCTCCGGGGACGGGTACGTGCGGACGTCCAGCTCGTCCCGGAAGGTCAGGTGCTGCAGGATGGCCTCCAAAGACTCCTCGGACAGGTCCAGGAGGTCCCTCTTGTCACCAGCTGGGGAGCCAGGTCGGCCTTCGCGGCCCCACAGCACCGGCCCCCGCGCTTCCAGCATCTCCCGCTGCAATTGGAAGCCCTCGGGCTCCGGGAAGCCGCCCCCGCCCTCGCCGCTCCGCGGCTCCCCGGGCTCCGGACCTGGCTCGGGGCCCCGCGGGACTGCGGGGCCGGCCCGGCAGACGTCGGCCCGCTCCCCGCCCTCTGGGCCGAAATCCGTTCCCCACACAGACACCTCATCGGGGGAGCTCATGTCGCGACCCGGGCGGTCCCGGAACCGGGGCGACGGTCGATGGCCCGAGCCGCGGTCGCGGTCACGGCGGGCGAGGTGGGCAGCGCTCAGAGGGCAGCGTCAACCACCTCAGGCGCTGCACGAGCTCGCCTCAAACGAAACGACGCGAGACTTTCAGCGCGCCTCACACGCCCGTGCCGCGGTCTCCTCATTGGTCCGGACCCCGCCAACCAGAGGGCGCCTTGTTTGCCCGCCCCCTCGGGGCCTAACCATTGGTGGTCCGGGCAGTTGGCTGGTGAAGGGCATGGTAGGAGTGCCTCCCTCTGTCAAGCCTCTCGGCCCGCCTCCTCCTGTCCCGCCTCCCCTTTCGGGTTAGAGTCACAGCTCTGAGCCTCCCTTTCCCATCTACAAAGGGGGTCGGTTGGGGAGTGAGGGTGCCGGCCTCTGGGTGTGGTGAGGATGAAAGGTCACGATGGAGGCGCTGGACGCCTAGCAAGTGCCGAAAGCATTTGCCAGCCTCCCTTCCACCGCAAACCTCACGACCCAACAGGAGAATGGGCACAGGAGTCCCGCAGTCAGTGATCAGGGGTCGGCCAGAGAGCAAAGGGATCGTATATTCGTTCTGTAAGCTCTCTGTTTCAAGTGCTGCATCACATGTGGCTCAGCCAACGTTATTGGTAGGCGGGTTTGGTGGACAGACTGGGGTTGGCCTCGCTCCATCAGCCCTTCCCCCTCTCTGAGGCAAATTCAAAGAAGAGGAAATCGCAGTGGCCAGTTACACCCCCAAAGATGCTCCCCAACGCTGATCGTGGAGATGTGAACTAAAACTACGAATCGGGTATCACACACTAGGTTGACAACCTTCAAAGAGCTTAACCGTTCCGAGGGTGGGAGAGGTTAGGAGGAGCAAACCCCTGTGGCGGTGGTGCAAGAGATCCATTTGGGTGGTAATTCGGCAGAATCCATTGAAAGCAACTTAGTGCCAGCATGGACTCTGTGCCTGGCACTCTTCTAAGTGCTGGGCATAAATAGTAATGCATCCACCTGACCCGACTAGAACTCTAGTACCAACTATTACCGGCCTCTTACCGGTGAGGAAACAGGCACTGAGAGGTTTAGCCCCTGGCGCAAGGTCATTCAGCTCGTGGGGATCAGTGGCAGGATTGAAAGCAATCAGTCTGACTCCAGAGTCCTTGCTTTGAGCCCAAGATCTTAAAACTGGAAGAAAAATAAAAGATCTTTTTCCTCTATGTTCCGGCAAGTCCGCTGCCTGGTGCTTCTTCCGGAGACACACTGGTACCTGTAGTGTACAACACCACATGCACCAGGGTTTTGGGGATGGGAAAAACTGGGAACACTCCAAATTCCCGTCAGTAAGGGAATGGATGAATGCAACGTGGCTTAGCATCCAGTAGCATAAAGCGTGACTGTCGAAAGGAATGCATCAGGCCATTCTCACAGCTTTCAAAAGCATCCTCCTGACTTCAAACTGCAAGTTGCAGAACGATGGCATCCCATACACATTAGTAAATGTTTTAAAATCCCACAGGAATCCTATCTAATGTTTGATAATCCTTGGGTGTATGTTTTAAAGTGTGAAAGACGGTTTTCACTAGATGTTAAAATTGTGGGATAGGTCCTAACAGGACCCAATAGGCTTATGGAACAAATTTATGGCCTTGGATCTCCCCAGATTGGTTAGGAAGGTGTACAATTGGTTTCCTTTAGGCTCAATGTCACCTCCAGGTAGCCTTGAAAACAGCTGCTGTCATCCTGCTTTCAATGTGGGCATGTTGGGTTCAATCAGTTTCCCAATGGTATGATTATTTGGCTTCAATATTTATTCCTTCAGTTGGAATAGAAGATATCATTACTCATATAGAGGCTTTAACAAAATTCACCCAGCAAGCCTTAAATGATAGTAACCAAGCCATTGTTTGCTCCGTTCAGAAATTTCCACGATGAGAAAAGCAGTCCTTCAGAATTGCATGGCCCTCAATATTCTAACAGCTTCCCAAGGGGGAGCTTATGCTATAATACATAGTGAATGTTGTGTTTTTAAACCTGATGAGTCTTCTAATGCACCCCCCCCTTATGATGCGTATGAAAAATCAGATTTCCACTCTGAATGAGCCTCTTCCCAGTTTAAGGGAAATGCTAGGAAACTGGTTTGGTTCAAGAGGATATTGACTTAAATCTTTACTAATGATATTGTTCCTCCTATTGCCAACTTTGATTACAGTTTGTGTAACTTATAAAGGTTTAGTTTCTTGTTCTTTGCACTGTGTATCACCTGCTCCTACTAAGATAATGCTATCTAAACAAATGGAAACTATTGATCACATCTATAGTTCTCTATATAAAATAATGGGCATGCACAATGCACATGCAAGGTAAAATTGGTGCAAGTCCTATTGGACAACTTGGAATTGACCGTTATTCCTTGCCAGACACCTTACTAGTACCACCCCCTAAAAGGAAAGAAGGAACCGGGCTATTAGGACTCAGCATCGAGGGACGTGATGGACCCAAGGGAGGTAAAGAACCACCCTAGCATTTAGGGACCAAATACTTGATCACCTAATGCTTTCTATTGAAAGATTAGTGATCAAAAGTGGAATTAATGAAATAAAATTATTTTCAGGCAGGACAAGAAAAATTTTACACATAAAATTCTCTCTCTGCCCATTTGAGACACTACCCCCTCCCCTTTAGTGTGATTTCTGCATCACATTATACAGTAACTTGATGCCCTTAAGAGATACAGGAATGCCCACATGCCAAAAAAAAAAAAAAAAAAAAAAAGAAATTTCCTCCTGGAACCAGCAAGGTAACTCCTTAAGAGATAACTTTCCTTTCTCAATCCTGTAATGGGTCATTAATACCCACTACTCGCCTTGTTGGACTATGTAAAGGATTAATATGCTACTTTGTCTCAAAACCTTATATAACGGTTTTACCTCCAATGGGTGGAACAGTCCTCAGAGTTTTCTGAAGATTGTCTCCCAGGTTATAGTCCTCAGGTTGGCTCAAATAAAAATTTCCATTTTTCTTAGGTTGGCTATTGATTATTTTTGGGGGACAACACAATGAAACCAAAAGATGGTTTTTAAGAAAGATAACAAATCACAAACCTTAGGCAGACTGACCGAGAAACAAAACAGAGATTCCTAAGGAATCACTAAAATCAGGACTGAAAAGGGAGACATCACCATTGAGCCTATTGAATTTTAAAAATTATAAGAAAATAGTATGAAAAAATTTATACCAACAAATTAGACACATATTTGCAATGAGAAAATTTGTAGGAGACACAAAGTTCAAAACAGACTCAATAATAGACAATCAATTAAATTAATAATGAAAAACCTTCCCACAATGATGCTCCTGTCCAGATGGCATCACTGCTGAATGCTGTCAAACATTTCAGATGGAAATAATAGCAACACTCCAGAAATTCTTCCAGAAAATAGAAGAGGAAGGAACACTTTCAAAATAGCTCTAGGAGGCCAATATTCCTGTAGTGTGAGCCTCTGACAGTTTTTTCTCTTAATTGTAATGCAAGTGCCTGACACTAAGCTTTTGATTGCTGAGGCACCACTACAAAGAGAGCCATATGGAAAAGAACAAATTGCCAGCTACACGACTAGGTAAAGAGCCAGGCCACCACACCCCTGAAGTTTCCTTTGTTTTAGAGATCTCTGATTGACTTAGGTAACTGACCCTTTGGCTGTTTGTTTTTCCCTTCTTGTGCTTTACTTCCCATTCCGTTTTAAATTTATCAATAAAGAGTGAATCGGAGAAACCATAGGCCCATCCATCACTCTTGACCCCGATAAAAACATAACCCCAGGTCCCAGCTCTCTTTCTCCACCCACAAACTTTCTGTGTGGTCCAAGGCATGCCATGTACCCTCCAGAACTTGTGAGTAATAAACTTCGTCCCCTCAAAGTTTCCTAAAGGTTATTGCTGAGATGCCTCTTGCAATTATGATAAGAACCACAAGGGCTAGTTCAACCACAGCATTGGTTCTGAAAGGGGAAATGTCTGTGGGGGCTCGCCTTGGAGTCCAGGTGAGTGCCTCCGGGTATTTCTAGCTGACAGAATTACTATCGATTGGCTGAGACCAGCACAATTACCTGATGTCCAAAACACACAAAGACATCCAAAATAAAGAAAATTGCATACCAATCTTTCTCGTGAATATAGATGACATAATCCTCAAGAGAATATTAACAAACTGAATTCAGAAACATATACAAAGGATTATATAGCATAACCTAGTGGGATTTCTTCTAGAAATACAAGGTTGGTTTAACATCTAAAAATCAATTTATGTAATACATTATTTTAAAAGAAGAAAGCCCTGAAACATTATCATATTAACTGACACAGAAACAGCATGTGACAAAATTCGACCACCTTTCATGATAAAAACAATAAAAAACTAGGAAGAGAAAGAAATTTCTTCAGCACGATAAAGGATATCTATGAAAACCCTACAGCAAACATCATATTTAGTCGTGAAAGACTGCACACTTTTCCCCTAAAGTCAGCAACAAAGACATGCTTACTACTTTTATTCATTATTGCACTGGAAGTTTGAGCCAGTTCAAACAGGGAAGAAGAAGAACTAAAAGTCATCCAGATAGGAAATAGAAAAGGAAATGTTTAAATTCTCAGATGACATGATTTCATATGCAGAAAATCCTAAGGAATCCACAAAAATGGATCTAATGGTAGAACTAATAAAGAAGTTCAACAGATCACACAATACAAGATTAATACATACAACAAATGTTATTGCTATATACATGTAGCAAATAATCGAAAAATGAAATTAAGGAACACTTAATTCTAGTTACAATAGCATCAAAAGAATAAAATGCTTAGGCTTATATTTCACAAACCAAATGTAATATGGTTTGCACTGAGAAACACAGATTGATGCTTGCTGACAGAAATTAAAGATGATCTAAATAAATGGAAAGGCATTGCATGTTCATGGTTGTAAGACTCCATATTTATATGGTAATTCTCCCCAAATTGATAGATAGATTCAATTCAATCTCTTTCGAAATTTCAGCAGGCTTTCTTTGTAGAAATTCACAGGCTCATCCGAAAATTCATATGGAAATGCAAAACAAACAAACAAAAAAACCAGAATATCCAAAACTACTTTGAAAAAGAACAAACCTGGAAGACTTCCAAACTTACTATAAAAATACCGATAATCAAGTTAGTGTGATAGTGACATAGAGGTAGATAAATGGAACAGAATTGAGAGCTCAGAAATAACAAACTCTCCTTATATTTATGGTCAATGATTTTCAATTCAATGGGGAAAGGATCGTCTTTTCAACATGTGGTGCTGGTACAACCGAATATCATGCAACATGGATCAGAGACTTAAAAGTAATACCTACAACTATAATTCTGTTCAAAGAAACCCTAGGAGAAAAATCTTTGTACACATGAGATGGGCAATGATTTCGTAGATACAACACCAAAGGCATGATCCATAAAAGAAAAACTTGATGAATTGCACTTCATCAAAATTTAAAACATTTATGCCTCAGAAGGCACTATTCAGAAAATGAAAAGACAAGGTACAGACTGGGAGAAAACATTGGAAAGTCACAGAGCTAACAAAGAACTTGTATCCAGTATAAAGAATAAGAATAGTAAATAAATAAGCAAATGAGCCCATTAAAAATTGGGTAAAAGATTTGTACAGACATTTCACCCGAGAAGGTAAAGAAATGGTTAATAAGCATATGAAAGGATGTTCAGAACCACTAATCAGTGGGGAAATATACATCAAAACCATAACGAGATGCCATGTTGCAAAAACAATAGGATGGCTATAATCCAAAATACAGATAATAACAAATATTTGGACTTGGAGCAATTAGAAACCTCATACACTTCTGGTGATAATGTAAAATAGTTGAATCTCTTTGGAAAATATTCTGGTGTTTTCTTAAATAGTTCAACATAGAATTCCCATATGATTTATGATGTCCATTCCTAGGGATCTACCTAAGAGAACTGAAAACCTATGTTCACACAAAAACTCATGAACTCAAAATGTATATGAATACGCTTAACAGCATTTAGTTTGGGAATAGTATCCATAATATTCCCAAACTAAACAGAACCCGAATGCCCATAAACTGATGAATGTATAAATAAAACGTGGTATATCCATACCATGGCATATTATTTGGCAATAAAAATAAATGAAGTACTGATACATGCTACAACATGGGTGAACCTCGAAAACATTATATTAAGTGAAAGAAGCCAGACAAAAAGTTCTATATATTGTGTGATTCCATTTATACAAAATTTCCTCAATAGGCCAATCCTAGAGACAGAAAGTAGTTTATTACCTGCCTGTAGGGCTGGGAGTGGGTTGGCGGGTTGGGGGTGATGGCTGAGGGATACAGGGCATCTTCTTGGGCTAACAAAAGTATCCTCAAAATTGATTGTGATAGATGCACAACTGTGAATATACGAAAAGCCATTGAATAAGGCATTTTATTTTTATTGCAAAAACATAATATGAAACGTCCCTTATTAACAAATTTTTTAGTGTACAGTATTGTTAGCTGTATGAACATTGTTGTAATCAGATCTCCGGAATCCTTCATCTTGCCTGACTGCAAATCTATACTCATTGAACAACAACTCCCCATTTCCCCCTCCCCCAAGCCCTTGGCAACCAGGATTCTACTTTCTGCTTTTAAGAGTTTGACTACTTTAGAAACCCCATATAAGTGGAAACAGGCAGTATTTGTCCTTTGTGAGTGGCTTACTTCACTTAGTATAATATCCTCAAAGTTCATCCATACTACAGCATATAGCAAGATTTCCTTCTCTTTAAAGGCTGAATAATATTCTGTTATATGTATACGTTATATATACCACCTTTTATCCATTCACCTGTTGACAGATATTTAGGTTGTTTTCATCTCTTGGCTCTTGTGAATAATGGTGCAATGAACACGGGAGTGCAATAATCTATGCAAGGCCCTGATTTCAATTATTTTGTAACGTAATTGTAAATATACAGAAGTGGGAATGCTGGATCATATGGGAGTTCTATTTTTATATTTTTAGGAACTTCCATACTGTTTTCCGTGGCGGGTGCACCATTTTACACTCCCACCCTGACACTGCAGTGTCATAATGTACTTTTTACATTTTCAAAAATAATATGGGTTCATTGAAATTAATTTACATACAAGGTCTCAGAGTCTCTATGAACACATTCTGTTATGCAACCACCAATACAATCAAAATAACAAACATCTTCATCAGCCTCAGAATTGCTTCATGCTCTTTGGTAGTTTAACCCCTTGTCTCAACCCCCAGACCCAGGCAACCACCAATCTGTTTTCTGTCCCTATAGTTCGGCCTTCTCAAGAATGTGAAGTAAATGGGATCAGGCAGTATGTAGACTTATCCATTTGGATTCCTACACAGAAGAGGACATATAAGGGACTTCTGGATGTGCAATGTACTCTTCTGTCACCTGGGCATAATGACATGGGTTGTTCCGTTCATAATTATTGGTCAGATTGAGAGCTTATGCTCTCTACCATGTGTTTATGTATAGTGTCTTTTATCTTTGGAAGGGTTATTTCTTAAATAGCAATTGTAAATCCTTTAAAAGAAAGTGATTGATCGCTGTAAAAGTCAGGCTGGCAGATACCTCAAGAGGACTAGGGAGGGGGAAGTGATTGGCTTGGAACAAAAGGGAGGTCCAAAACTACTGGTCTGTCCTCCATCTGCATCTGAGCGGTACTTACCAGGACTTCAACAGTGCACAAGCACAGGGGGCCACCAAGCACATTGCAGTCATTTGAATGCTGCACCCTGGAATCACGCAGGGGCGGTCCACATGGCAAGCCTGGCAGCCCCAATGTGCCTGGCCGAACGTGGCCAATGCAGGTGAGAGTCTCCCCACCTTAATTCAGCTGAGTAGCAGCCTTTATTGCATCTGCAAGCTTAACCCCCTGTTGCCATGCAAGGTAACTTATAAGCCAACAGCAGGGATTAGGATTTGGACACCTTTGGGCATGATTACTCTGCCCACCACACCCAGCTCCCTCTCCAGGGCTCACCGACACCTACCTTCTTTGTTTGTGTCAGTTCCCCCAAGAGTCCAGAGAGAGCAGTTGGCCTGTGATTGGGCTGGTGCTGGTGCGGAGTGGGTGGGCTGGGGAGGGGGCATCTTCCCAGTAATTGGGCAGGGAGCAGAAGCAGGCAGGACGGGGCCTAGGGCTCTCCAGGCCAGCCGCCACTGTCTCCCAGGCTGGAAAAGGGGCTTGAGGGGAAAGGCAAATGGGGTGAACTGGATGAGGGCGGGGTCCTGACCTCCTCCTACCCACGGGGGCCCAGATGTATGACCTGCCACTATTTCCCTCTGGAACTGGAAAGCTCAGGGCCCAAGCCACAGCCTGTGATATATACACGTTGCCAGCAACATTTTTCTGCGGTAGTTGGTCAGAACACGGAACAGAGAGATTGTGTGCTCAGTGGAGGGAAGGGAAGCAGGGAAACTGCATCCCTGAGGGTTGAGGTCACGCCTTCCCATGTCGCCTCCCTTTCAACAAGCTTCTGTGTTTCCTCACCCTGTTGAACCACAGCCCCGTGATCCCCTCTGCCGACAGGCGGTGCTGCTGCTGCTGCTGCTGGACTTCTCTCCGGGCACAAGTTGCCTGCACGTCTCGGTGGGCAGAAACCTCAGCTGGAAGGTCTCTGACAAACTTAGTCACTCAGACAGCAGCGAGATGCGTTACACCGCCAAGCAATAACCACTGGATCAGGTTCAGGGTCAAAGCCGTAAACTAAGCAGTCCAGCCCACCTTCTCCAGGGACGGGTTGGAGTGGAAGGATTCAGTCCCACGAACGTTCTTTTCTGACCCTGAGGTCTGTGACTGTCCCATCCCACATGTGGTCTGTCCACCTGAGCTCATGCCATGAACTCTGGAAGCGAGTCAGGGTGAGAATGTGGGGGAAGGCTGGACCCAAGTGCTCCCCATTGTCCAGGTGCAGTCACTCCTGACTTCTCATCCTCACTGCGCCCATCCTGCCCCTGTCCCGGGTAGCTCTTGTTGGGTGGTCTCATATATGGGTCCCCTGATTCTAAGATGAGCTACTCTGAGGAGCCACCCTTCCCAATCTCATTCCATCCACACCCACAGTAGTTGCCAGGCATCATAGGATCACAGAGTAGGATCCACAGCCTCCTCCAGCGAATCCCACATTTTGAGCATCCCGACACCCTGTCATGGGGGTTGGTGACTTCTGCATCACCCCCGTCCTATGTTTTGGGAATTTAACGACAACCCTTGAACAAAACAGATCCGACCCTTGCTGTTGCCCATTCAATGCCTTACAGAACCCGGACCAGCCTCTACTCCTTTGACTGCCTGAATCACCTCTTTCTCCCTCAAGGGTGATTATCCCTGATTACTTTTAGTCACACACAGGGACACACAGTCACCAACCTTGAATGTCCTCTCTACCATCATACGCCCTTTTGTGTAGTAAAACACTGGTCTTTCGGGAAGGGGGTCAGGCAGAACCACCCTCGCCTCACTCAAACACAAATCTGTCCCTCTGAGTCTCAGGCTGGTACAGCCCTGGGTCCTGGCTGAGGGAAGGAAGTGCTCCCCAACCTCCAGTGAGGGGGAAGTCGAACATGGAGTTCAGAGTCAATCTCGTGTGTCCTAAAGAGGCAGTCTGGGAGATTGAGCTGGCACATGGAAGTATCATTCCCAGGAAAATCTGTGTCATGGGGCTGGTGGAAGAGCATTTGACGGGGACCATGCAAGAACACAGACCTACTAACCACGCTTGCCATAGAAGCTGACGGGCCAATTTCCACTCAAGGGTATAGAGACAACCAGGCTGGAGGAGGGTGGTCAGCTGGCTCGGGCAGGGAGGATGTGAAAGCTTCCAGGTTGGAGCTCTGCAAGGGGGTCATGAGTTCCTGCTGATGGCGAGGGGGAATGGCAGAGATGAATGGGAACCGCCAGACCCCAAAGGAGGAGGGGGGTTTGGAGAGGACTAGAAGAGGGCCTTCGGGGGAAAGGGAGGACGTGCCAATGTGGCCAGGCAGAGCACACACAGGACCCACACCTCAAGGCACTCCGCTGGCTTGACTGCAGGGATGGTAGCAGAGGCTGGCCCAGAGTCCCCACCACAGGATGCCAGAGATACTGCTGTGGAAAAGGCTCTGACGTGGAGCAGCACCCCGCCCCGCCCCGGCCCCCTACCCCGACCCCTACCCCTACCCCTACCCTTCCAGAGAGAAGGCAGAACACAGAATGTGACAGGTACTTTAATTGGAAACTGCTGGGAAACCGGGGCGGGGCGGGGGCAAAACCACGGGGAGAGGAAGCCCTAGCTGAGGCAGAACACGAGGGAACGAGCCTGGCCACAGCTCCCGGGCCCCAAAGGTACCAGCTGCTCCTCTTGCAGGAAGACGCTGGCCTCAACCTGTGAAACAGCAGAGTCACGGAAGAGCCTCAAGCCAGGGCCAGCCCCCAGCCCTGCTCAACAGCCAGGACTGTGGGAAGGGGTACGGTGTGTGTAACACTCACTTCAAAGGCTCTGGAACTTGTCAGCCAGGTACTGCACGGTGGCTGCAACAGGGACAGGCATTAGCAGGTGCTCCAGACAGAGGGATATCGAAGCCCGTCCCCCTATCCCCGTCAGGAACCGCCTAGCCCTGCAACCTCAAACCCCCTCCAGACCCGATGCAAAGAGCTCTGGGCCTGATCACTCCCCACCACCCAAACTGAATGTGGAACCGGTTCCTAAAGGGAAACAAAATGTGCCAGCAGCTCTCATGCTGTGGGCCGTGCCACAACCAGTCAGAACTCACCACACACACAAACAAACCATCCAACAAGAACCTTAGAAGCCACACCAAGCAGCAGTTCAAGGGAAAAATCAACGAGGCGTCTCTAAAAGTCCTATCAGAAGGAGATCCCCTAGGACTGGTCTGGTTGGCAAAGTGTGCAAGCAGTCCAGACAGTACTCTGCTACTTGTACACAAGCCCAGCTGTACATGCACAGCTGGCTCCAGGGCCAGGCCTGCTAGCTTCTCCTCCCCACAGGGATGTGGGTCCCTGCGAGGCCCACTGCACCTGTAGCCCACCCCCATCCCAGTGCCCACCTGGTTCTGCACTAAAACACCGCTCTCCGTCCCTGGTTCCTCATACCAACTTGCTCCTTAAGGTCGTCTATTTCTCTCTGTAGCGTGAGACACTAGGCCAGCAGACACAGGAGGAAGAGAAATGATTAGTATACTCTGGCCTCCTCTCTCCTCCACCTTCTCCTCTGCCGTGGCGCCTCCATCCCAAAGCCCGGTGGCTAGACTGGCAAGGGCTCCTCAGTGGAGAGGAGGTGGGCTCCCTCCGTGGGCTACGTGATGGGGGCAGGGGAGGGGGGGCCCACACATGTCAGTTGAACTTGGACCCAGATCCCACCCTCGAGTTTGGGCCTGCATTTCCAGGAGCAAGGGGAAGCATTACCCAAGTACAGCACGGCATTCCCAGTGGCTGCTGCTGCGTTTCCGGTCTTGGAGGATGGTCAAGTGGCTCCAGGTCACCTGAGAGGGAAAGAACACACATTGCAGCTTCCCAGGCTCCCAGTGAGGTGGAAAGGGCCAAGCGGGGTCTAACGTGAGCTGAGGCAGCACCACCCTCCACTAGCAACCAGCCGCCCCTTCTCTGCCCAGCAGCCCAAACCTTCTCTCTGGGCCTGCCTCCCCTGTTCCCCGGGGCAGCCATTTCGCCACTGTGGTCCCCAAAGACTGTGGCTCTGGATTCGACCCTCCCAGAGCTGCAGCCACAGCCAGCACGTGGGAGAGCAATGTGGGCGAACAGGACTTAACAGAAAAGGCTGTTCCCCTGCAAGTCTACACCCGCAGGAGCTGATTGGGGCACCGCCACCCATCACCCCGGCCACACAAACCCCACACAGAGGATGATGTTGCTCAAGGACAGCCCTGCCAGCACCCCGTCTCCTGTGGGAGAAGCCGCCTGGGAGCAAGGCTGTGCCCCCAGCAAAGACAGAGCCAGAGGTTTCTCTGCTCAACCTCTCTCCCCTCCCCTCATATCAAACCCACGACACTCACCTGAGGGGGCAGGCACCCTGGGCATGACTTCTCCCTGGTTCAGGGCCAAGGGCTCTGAGTTTCCTGGATCTTGAGGGCCTCTGGTGTTGAGGTCGCCACGGCTGTCTTTTCCACGATGCATGCGTGGATCAGATGTCCCTGGCCTGTGAGTTGGCAGCTGAAACAAAAATTTCTCACCAATTTGGACTAAGGATGTGTGTGTGTGTGTGTGTGTGTTTCTGTGTGTGTGTGTGTGTGAGAGAGAGAGAGAGAGAGAGAGACAGAGAGACAGAGAGCCTTAGAGAGAGAGAGATAGACAGAGACAGAGACAGAGAGACAGAAAGAGTGAGAGAGTTGTGTGATTCTGGCCCGGGTGAGGCAGGGAATTGGGAAGGGAATTGAAAGGCTGATCTCATTAGCACTTTCTCCCTCAGTCAGCCCCAGGCCAGCAGACAGAGCTGACCTAGGGACAACAGTGAGGCACTGAGAAAGCCCAGGCCCCCTGCAAGGAAGGTCTGGGGAACAGCTAGAAAGTAGGATTCAGGAAGCTGGTGAGTCTAAATACTGAGGCTTTTCGGGGAAGCTTTGAAGGGATCCCCCGACCCAATTCAGCTACCAGCCCTCCCTTCCATCCCAGCCCCAGTCTCGCACAGGAGGCTGGAAACAGGCCATGGGTGGAGAACCGGGCCCAGCACACCCGAAGTGCTACCTTCGTGTTTGTCCCTAGTAAAAGGAGCCCGATCTGGCATCTTAATGACCCAGTGACCGAGGGGCACCCAATGACGACACCTGAGGGATGGACAGAACCAGCCTGGGTGAAGACTTGTGTCCTGGGGGCGCTGGGAGGCAGGGGAAGAGTGGGGAGAGAGGAGGAGCATGGCCTACTCACTTGGCCCTTTGGGGCTGGGTCTCTAGTTGGGTCCTTATCTTCTCCCGCCACCGCCTCAGACTCCCGTGCCCGCCTGGCCACGGATTTCTTCCCAGCGCTGGTGTGTTTGGACTGTTTGGTTCCTGAAGGGACCGAGCTATACTTCTTGGATCTCACAAGCAGCGGAATACGAGAGATACGGGGCAAGGTGACCGGTTCCAGGGGAGTTGCCGAGATTCGCTGCTCCCCGGAAGGGAAGGTTCTCCCCAGGGCAAGTTTGGAGGCTCCCTCGAGGGATTTCTCCTCCTGGTCCCCCTTCTTCCTAGGAGTGACCCGCGGCAGGCCACCTGCAGCAGCAGCAGCAGCATCAGCAGCAGCAGCAGCAGCGTCAGCAGCAGCAGCAGCAGCGGCAGCAGCAGAAGCAGCAGCAGCAGCAGCACAAGCAGCAGCGACATCAGAAGCAGCAGCTCCAGGGTAGCTGGGATTGCTGCCCCCCTTCCCCCGGAGCACGCTCTGCATTTTCTTAGGGGAAGAGATGCCCTGCTCTCCCACGCCCTGCCTTTCCACAACCGCAGGGAGTCCTCGCGGAGTGGAGAACAGGGAAGAGCCTGGCACGTGAAGGAAATTCTCCCTGACTTGGAAATTCGAGTGTCTGGGAGTGTCCCCGGGATCCTCGGGTCTGCTCGGCTCGGCCTGGCCTCCTCCTCCGGGATAAGTGCTCACCGTCATCCACTGTGTCTCACTGAACTCATCTGAGGACTCGGGGTCGGACAGCAGCCAGGCCAGGCCTTCCGCGGAGAGCCGCTGGCGATCCGCAGCCACGTTCAACCTACGCTTAGTGATTCTCTTAGGGTTCCCCAAGGCCCGGCCCGCTTCGGGCCCACCGAGGTGGAGGGGGCCGGTCTGAGCCGGCGGCGCATCCCCACAGCTCTGGGTGCGCGCTCCTCCACCACCGGGACTCGCCTCGAGGCCGGCCAACAGGGCGGGCACTTCGAAGGCGGCGCAGCTCTCCGGGGACGGGTACCTGCGGACGTCCAGCTCGTCCCGGACGGTCAGGTGCTGCAGGATGGCCTCCAAAGACTCCTCGGACAGGTCCAGGAGGTCCCTCTTATCACCAGCTGGGGAGCCAGGTCGGCCTTCGTGGCCCCACAGCACCGGCCCTCGCGCTTCCAGCATCTCCCGCTCCGACTGGAAGCCCTCGGGCTCCGGGAAGCCGCCCCCGCCCTCGCCGCTCCGCGACTCCCCGGGCTCGGGGCCTGGCTCGCGGCCTGGCTCGGGGCCCCGCGGGACTGCGGGGCCGGCCGGGCAGACGCCGGCCCGCTCCCCGCCCTCTGGGCCGAAATCCGTTCCCCACACAGACACCTCATCGGGGGAGCTCATGTCGCGACCCGGGCGGTCCCGGAACCGGGGCGACGGTCGATGGCCCGAGCCGCGGTCGCGGTCACGGCGGGCGAGGTGGGCAGCGCTCAGAGGGCAGCGTCAACCACCTCAGGCGCTGCACGAGCTCGCCTCAAACGAAACGACGCGAGACTTTCAGCGCGCCTCACACGCCCGTGCCGCGGTCTCCTCATTGGTCCGGACCCCGCCAACCAGAGGGCGCCTTGTTTGCCCGCCCCCTCGGGGCCTAACCATTGAGCCCGAGGGCCTCTGGTTTGACCCCAAGTCCGCGGGTGGTCCGGGCAGTTGGCTGGTGAAGGGCATGGTAGGAGTGCCTCCCTCTGTCAAGCCTCTGGGCCCGCCTCCTCCTGTCCCGCCTCCCCTTTCGGGTTAGAGTCACAGCTCTGAGCCTCCCTTTCCCATCTACAAAGGGGGTCGGTCGGGGAGTGAGGGTGCCAGCCTCTGGGTGTGGTGAGGATGAAACGTCACGATGGAGGCGCTGGACGCCTAGCAAGTGCCGAAAGCATTTGCCAGCCTCCCTTCCACCGCAAACCTCACGACCCAACAGGAGAATGGGCACAGGAGTCCCGCAGTCAGTGATCAGGGGTCGGCCAGAGAGCAAAGGGATCGTATATTCGTTCTGTAAGCTCTCTGAATCAACTGCTGCATCACATGTGGCTCAGCAAACGTTATTGGCAGGCGGGTTTGGGGGATAGACTTTGGTTGGCCTCGCTCCATCAGCCCTTCCCCCTCTCTGAGGCAAATCCAAAGAAGAGGAAATCGCAGTGGCCAGTTACACCCCCAAAGATGCTCCCCAACGCTGATCGTGGAGATGTGAACTAAAACTACGAGTCGGGTATCACACACTAGGTTGACAACCTTCAAAGAGCTTAACCGTTCCGAGGGTGGGAGAGGTTAGGAGGAGCAAACCCCTGTGGCGGTGGTGCAAGAGATCCATTTGGGTGGTAATTCGGCAGAATCCATTGAAAGCAACTTAGTGCCAGCACGGACTCTGTGCCTGGCACTCTTCTAAGTGCTGGGCATAAATAGTAATGCATCCACCTGACCCGACTAGAACTCTAGTACCAACTATTACTGGCCTCTTACCGGTGAGGAAACAGGCACTGAGAGGTTTAGCCCCTGGCGCAAGGTCATTCAGCTCGTGGGGATCAGTGGCAGGATTGAAAGCAATCAGTCTGACTCCAGAGTCCTTGCTTTGAGCCCAAGATCTTAAAACTGGAAGAAAAATAAAAGATCTCTTTCCTCTATGTTCCGGCAAGTCCGCTGCCTGGTGCTTCTTCCGGAGACACACTGGTACCTGTAGTGTACAAGACCACATGCACCAGGGTTTTGGGGATGGGAAAAACTGGGAACACTCCAAATTCCCGTCAGTAAGGGAATGGATGAATGCAACGTGGCTTAGCATCCAGTAGCATAAAGCGTGACTGTCGAAAGGAATGCATCAGGCCATTCTCACAGCTTTCAAAAGCATCCTCCTGACTTCAAACTGCAAGTTGCAGAACGATGGCATTCCATACACATTAGTAAATGTTTTAAAATCCCACAGGAATCCTATCTAATGTTTGATAATCCTTGGGTGTATGTTTTAAAGTGTGAAAGACGGTTTTCACTAGATGTTAAAATTGTGGAATAGGTCCTAACAGGACCCAATAGGCTTATGGAACAAATTTATGGCCTTGGATCTCCCCAGATTGGTTAGGAAGGTGTACAATTGGTTTCCTTTAGGCTCAATGTCACCTCCAGGTAGCCTTGAAAACAGCTGCTGTCATCCTGCTTTCAATGTGGGCATGTTGGGTTCAATCAGTTTCCGAATGGTATGATTATTTGGCTTCAATATTTATTCCTTCAGTTGGAATAGAAGATATCATTACTCATATAGAGGCTTTAACAAAATTCACCCAGCAAGCCTTAAATGATAGTAACCAAGCCATTGTTTGCTCCATTCAGAAATTTCCACGATGAGAAAAGCAGTCCTTCAGAATTGCATGGCCCTCAATATTCTAACAGCTTCCCAAGGGGGAGCTTATGCTATAATACATAGTGAATGTTGTGTTTTTAAACCTGATGAGTCTTCTAATGCAACCCCCCCTTATGATGCGTATGAAAAATCAGATTTCCACTCTGAATGAGCCTCTTCCCAGTTTAAGGGAAATGCTAGGAAACTGGTTTGGTTCAAGAGGATATTGACTTAAATCTTTACTAATGATATTGTTCCTCCTATTGCCAACTTTGATTACAGTTTGTGTAACTTATAAAGGTTTAGTTTCTTGTTCTTTGCACTGTGTATCACCTGCTCCTACTAAGATAATGCTATCTAAACAAATGGAAACTATTGATCACATCTATAGTTCTCTATATAAAATAATGGGCATGCACAATGCACATGCAAGGTAAAATCGGTGCAAGTCCTATTGGACAACTTGGAATTGACCGTTATTCCTTGCCAGACACCTTACTAGTACCACCCCCTAAAAGGAAAGAAGGAACCGGGCTATTAGGACTCAGCATCGAGGGACGTGATGGACCCAAGGGAGGTAAAGAACCACCCTAGCATTTAGGGACCAAATACTTGATCACCTAATGCTTTCTATTGAAAGATTAGTGATCAAAAGTGGAATTAATGAAATAAAATTATTTTCAGGCAGGACAAGAAAAATTTTACACATAAAATTCTCTCTCTGCCCATTTGAGACACTACCCCCTCCCCTTTAGTGTGATTTCTGCATCACATTATACAGTAACTTGATGCCCTTAAGAGATACAGGAATGCCCACATGCCAAAAAAAAAAAAAAAAGAAAGAAAGAAAAAAAAGAAAAGAAAGAAAGGAAAAAAAAGAAAAAGAAAGAAAGAAAAGAAATTTCCTCCTGGAACCAGCAAGGTAACTCCTTAAGAGATAACTTTCCTTTCTCAATCCTGTAATGGGTCATTAATACCCACTACTCGCCTTGTTGGACTATGTAAAGGATTAATATGCTACTTTGTCTCAAAACCTTATATAACGGTTTTACCTCCAATGGGTGGAACAGTCCTCAGAGTTTTCTGAAGATTGTCTCCCAGGTTATAGTCCTCAGGTTGGCTCAAATAAAAATTTCCATTTTTCTTAGGTTGGCTATTGATTATTTTTGGGGGACAACACAATGAAACCAAAAGATGGTTTTTAAGAAAGATAACAAATCACAAACCTTAGGCAGACTGACCGAGAAACAAAACAGAGATTCCTAAGGAATCACTAAAATCAGGACTGAAAAGGGAGACATCACCATTGAGCCTATTGAATTTTAAAAATTATAAGAAAATAGTATGAAAACATTTATAGCAACAAATTAGACACATATTTGCAATGAGAAAATTTGTAGGAGACACAAAGTTCAAAACAGACTCAATAATAGACAATCAATTAAATTAATAATGAAAAACCTTCCCACAATGATGCTCCTGTCCAGATGGCATCACTGCTGAATGCTGTCAAACATTTCAGATGGAAATAATAGCAACACTCCAGAAATTCTTCCAGAAAATAGAAGAGGAAGGAACACTTTCAAAATAGCTCTAGGAGGCCAATATTCCTGTAGTGTGAGCCTCTGACAGTTTTTTCTCTTAATTGTAATGCAAGTGCCTGACATTAAGCTTTTGATTGCTGAGGCACCACTACAAAGAGAGCCATATGGAAAAGAACAAATTGCCAGCTACTCGACTAGGTAAAGAGCCAGACCACCACACCCCTGAAGTTTCCTTTGTTCTAGAGATCTCTGATTGACTTAGATAACTGACCCTTTGGCTGCTTGTTTTTCCCTTCTTGTGCTTTACTTCCCATTCCGTTTTAAATTTATCAATAAAGAGTGAATCGGAGAAACCATAGGCCCATCCATCACTCGTGACCCCGATAAAAACATAACCCCAGGTCCCAGCTCTCTTTCTCCACCCACAAACTTTCTGTGTGGTCCAAGGCATGCCATGTACCCTCCAGAACTTGTGAGTAATAAACTTCGTCCCCTCAAAGTTTCCTAAAGGTTATTGCTGAGATGCCTCTTGCAATTATGATAAGAACCACAAGGGCTAGTTCAACCACAGCATTGGATCTGAAAGGGGAAATGTCTGTGGGGGCTCGCCTTGGAGTCCAGGTGAGTGCCTCCGGGTATTTCTAGCTGACAGTATCACTATCGATTGGCTGAGACCAGCACAATTACCCTGATGCCCAAAACACACAAAGACATCCAAAATAAAGAAAATTGCATACCAATCTTTCTCGTGAATATAGATGACATAATCCTCAAGAGAATATTAACAAACTGAATTCAGAAACATATACAAAGGATTATATAGCATAACCTAGTGGGATTTCTTCTAGAAATACAAGGTTGGTTTAACATCTAAAAATCAATTTATGTAATACATTATTTTAAAAGAAGAAAGCCCTGAAACATTATCATATTAACTGACACAGAAACAGCATGTGACAAAATTCGACCACCTTTCATGATAAAAACAATAAAAAACTAGGAAGAGAAAGAAATTTCTTCAGCACGATAAAGGATATCTATGAAAAGCCTACAGCTAACATCATATTTAGTCGTGAAAGACTGCACGCTTTTCCCCTAAAGTCAGCAACAAAGACATGCTCACTGCTTTTATTCATCATTGCACTGGAAGTTTGAGCCAGTTCAAACAGGGAAGAAGAAGAACTAAAAGTCATCCAGATAGGAAATAGAAAAGGAAATGTTTAAATTCTCAGATGACATGATTTCATATGCAGAAAATCCTAAGGAATCCACAAAAATGGATCTAATGGTAGAACTAATAAAGAAGTTCAACAGATCACACAATACAAGATTAATACATACAACAAAGGTTATTGCTATATACATGTAGCAAATAATCCAAAAATGAAATTAAGGAACACTTAATTCTAGATACAATAGCATCAAAAGAATAAAATGCTTCGGCTTATATTTAACAAACCAAATGTAATATGGTTTGCACTGAGAAACACAGATTGATGCTTGCTGACAGAAATTAAAGATGATCTAAATAAATGGAAAGGCATTGCATGTTCATGGTTGTAAGACTCCATATTTATATGGTAATTCTCCCCAAATTGATAGATTCAATTCAATCTCTATCGAAATTTCAGCAGGCTTTCTTTGTAGAAATTCACAGGCTCATCCAAAAATTCATATGGAAATGCAAAACAAAACAAAACAAAACAGAATATCCAAAACTACTTTGAAAAAGAACAAACCTGGAAGACTTCCACTTTCTGACTTCCAAACTTACTATAAAAATACCGATAATCAAGTTAGTGTGATACTGACATAGAGGTAGATCAATAGAACAGAATTGAGAGCTCAGAAATAACAAACTCTCCTTATATTTATGGTCAATGATTTTCAATTCAATGGGGAAAGGATCGTCTTTTCAACATGTGGTGCTGGTACAACCGAATATCATGCAAAAGTACAAACATAGAACCTTACTTTACAGCACACACAAAACATACTGCAACATGGATCAGAGACTTAAAATTAAAACCTACAACTATAATTCTGTTCAAAGAAACCCTAGGAGAAAAATCTTTGTACACATGAGATGGGCAATGATTCGGTAGATACAACACCAAAGGCATGATCCATAAAAGAAAAACTTGATGAATTGCACTTCATCAAAATTTAAAACATTTATGCCTCAGAAGGCACTATTCAGAAAATGAAAAGACAAGGTACAGACTGGGAGAAAACATTGGAAAGTCACAGAGCTAACAAAGAACTTGTATCCAGAATAAAGAATAAGAATAGTAAATAAATAAGCAAATGAGCCCATTAAAAATTGGGTAAAAGATTTGTACAGACATTTCACCCGAGAAGGTAAAGAAATGGTTAATAAGCATATGAAAGGATGTTCAGAACCACTAATCAGTGGGGAAATATACATCAAAACCATAACGAGATGCCATGTTGCAAAAACAATAGGATGGCTATAATCCAAAATACAGATAATAACAAATATTTGGATTTGGAGCAATTAGAAACCTCATACACTTCTGGTGATAATGTAAAATAGTTGAATCTCTTTGGAAAATATTCTGGTGTTTTCTTAAATAGTTCAACATAGAATTCCCATATGATTTATGATGTCCATTCCTAGGGATCTACCTAAGATAACTGAAAACCTATGTTCACACAAAAACTCATGAACTCAAAATATATATGAATACGCTTAACAGCATTTAGTTTGGGAATAGTATCCATAATATTCCCAAACTAAACAGATCCCGAATGCCCATAAACTGATGAATGTATAAATAAGACGTGGTATATCCATACCATGGAATATTATTTGGCAATAAAAATAAATGAAGTATTGATACATGCTACAACATGGGTGAACCTCGAAAACGTTATATTAAGTGAAAGAAGCCAGACAAAAAGTTCTATATATTGTGTGATTCCATTTATACAAAATTTCCTCAATAGGCCAATCCTAGAGACAGAAAGTAGTTTATTACCTGCCTGTAGGGCTGGGAGTGGGTTGGCGGGTTGGGGGTGATGGCTGAGGGATACAGGGCATCTTCTTGGGCTAACAAAAGTACCCTCAAAATTGATTGTGATAGATGCACAACTGTGAATATACGAAAAGCCATTGAGTAAGGCATTTTATTTTTATTGCAAAAACATAATATGAAACGTCCCTTATTAACAAATTTTTTAGTGTACAGTGTTGTTAGCTGTATGAACATTGTTGTAATCAGATCTCCGGAATCCTTCATCTTGCATGACTGCAAATCTATACTCATTGAACAACAACTCCCCATTTCCCCCTCCCCCAAGCCCTTGGCAACCAGGATCCTACTTTCTGCTTCTAAGAGTTTGACTACTTTAGAAACCCCATATAAGTGGAAACAGGCAGTATTTGTCCTTTGTGAGTGGCTTACTTCACTTAGTATAATATCCTCAAAGTTCATCCATACTACAGCATATAGCAAGATTTCCTTCTCTTTAAAGGCTGAATAATATTCTGTTATATGTATACGTTATATATACCACCTTTTATCCATTCACCTGTTGACAGATATTTAGGTTGTTTTCATCTCTTGGCTCTTGTGAATAATGGTGCAATGAACACGGGAGTGCAATAATCTATGCAAGGCCCTGATTTCAATTATTTTGTAACGTAAGTGTGAATATACAGAAGTGGGAATGCTGGATCATATGGGAGTTCTATTTTTATATTTTTAGGAACTTCCATACTGTTTTCCATGGCGGGTGCACCATTTTACACTCCCACCCTGACACTGCAGTGTCATAATGTACTTTTTACATTTTTAAAAATAATATGGGTTCATTGAAATTAATTTACATACAAGGTCTCAGAGTCTCTATGAACACATTCTGTTATGCAACCACCAATACAATCAAAATAACAAACATCTTCATCAGCCTCAGAATTGCTTCATGCTCTTTGGTAGTTTAACCCCTTGTCTCAACCCCCAGACCCAGGCAACCACCAATCTGTTTTCTGTCCCTATAGTTCGGCCTTCTCAAGAATGTGAAGTAAATGGGAGCAGGCAGTATGTAGACTTATCCATTTGGATTCCTACACAGAAGAGGACATATAGGGGACTTCTGGATGTGCAATGTACTCTTCTGTCACCTGGGCATAATGACATGGGTTGTTCCGTTCATAATTATTGGTCAGATTGAGAGCTTATGCTCTCTACCATGTGTTTATGTATAGTGTCTTTTATCTTTGGAAGGGTTATTTTCTTAAATAGCAATTGTAAATCCTTTAAAAGAAAGTGAATGATCGCTGTAAAAGTCAGGCTGGCAGATACCTCAAGAGGACTAGGGATGGGGAAGTGATTGGCTTGGAACAAACGGGAGGTCCAAAACTACTGGTCTGTCCTCCATCTGCATCTGAGCGGTACTTACCAGGACTTCAACAGTGCACAAGCACAGGGGGCCACCAAGCACATTGCAGTCATTTGAATGCTGCACCCTGGAATCACGCAGGGGCGGTCCACATGGCAAGCCTGGCAGCCCCAATGTGCCTGGCCGAACGTGGCCAATGCAGGTGAGAGTCTCCCCACCTTAATTCAGCTGAGTAGCAGCCTTTATTGCATCTGCAAGCTTAACCCCCTGTTGCCATGCAAGGTAACTTATAAGCCAACAGCAGGGATTAGGATTTGGACACCTTTGGGCATGATTACTCTGCCCACCACACCCAGCTCCCTCTCCAGGGCTCACCGACACCTACCTTCTTTGTTTGTGTCAGTTCCCCCCAAGAGTCCAGAGAGAGCAGTTGGCCTGTGATTGGGCTGGTGCTGGTGCGGAGTGGGTGGGCTGGGGAGGGGGCATCTTCCCAGTAATTGGGCAGGGAGCAGAAGCAGGCAGGACGGGGCCTAGGGCTCTCCAGGCCAGCCGCCACTGTCTCCCAGGCTGGAAAAGGGGCTTGAGGGGAAAGGCAAATGGGGTGAACTGGATGAGGGCAGGGTCCTGACCTCCTCCTACCCACGGGGGCCCAGATGTATGACCTGCCACTATTTCCCTCTGGAACTGGAAAGCTCAGGGCCCAAGCCACAGCCTGTGATATATACACGTTGCCAGCAACATTTTTCTGCGGTAGTTGGTCAGAACACGGAACAGAGAGATTGTGTGCTCAGTGGAGGGAAGGGAGGCAGGGAAACTGCATCCCCGAGGGTTGAGGTCACGCCTTCCCATGTCACCTCCCTTTCAACAAGCTTCTGTGTTTCCTCACCATGGTGAACCACAGCCCCGTGACCCCCTCTGCCGACAGGCGGTGCTGCTGCTGCTGCTGCTGGACTTCTCCCCGGGCACAAGTTGCCTGCACGTCTCGGTGGGCAGAAACCTCAGCTGGAAGGTCTCTGACAAACTTAGTCACTCAGACAGCAGCGAGATGCGCTACACCGCCAAGCAATAACCACTGGATCAGGTTCAGGGTCAAAGCCGTAAACTAAGCAGTCCAGCCCACCTTCTCCAGGGACGGGTTGGAGTGGAAGGATTCAGTCCCACGAACGTTCTTATCTGACCCTGAGTTCTGTGACTGTCCCATCCCACATGTGGTCTGTCCACCTGAGCTCATGCCATGAACTCTGGAAGCGAGTCAGGGTGAGAATGTGGGGGAAGGCTGGACCCAAGTGCTCCCCATTGTCCAGGTGCAGTCACTCCTGACTTCTCATCCTCACTGCGCCCATCCTGCCCCTGTCCCGGGTAGCTCTTGTTGGGTGGTCTCATATATGGGTCCCCTGATTCTAAGATGAGCTACTCTGAGGAGCCACCCTTCCCAATCTCATTCCATCCACACCCACAGTAGTTGCCAGGCATCATAGGATCACAGAGTAGGATCGACAGCCACCTCCAGCGAATCGCACATTTTGAGCATCCCGACACCCTGTCATGGGGGTTGGTGACTTCTGCATCACCCCCGTCCTATGTTTTGCGAATTTAACGACAACCCTTGAACAAAACAGATCCGACCCTTGCTGTTGCCCATTCAATGCCTTACAGAACCCGGACCAGCCTCTACTCCTTTGACTGCCTGAATCACCTCTTTCTCCCTCAAGGGTGATTATCCCTGATTACTTTTAGTCACACACAGGGACACACAGTCACCAACCTTGAATGTCCTCTCTACCATCATACGCCCTTTTGTGTAGTAAAACACCGGTCTTTCGGGAAGGGGGTCAGGCAGAACCACCCTCGCCTCACTCAAACACAAATCTGTCCCTCTGAGTCTCAGGCTGGTACAGCCCTGGGTCCTGGCTGAGGGAAGGAAGTGCTCCCCAACCTCCAGTGAGGGGGAAGTCGAACATGGAGTTCAGAGTCAATCTCGTGTGTCCTAAAGAGGCAGTCTGGGAGATTGAGCTGGCACATGGAAGTATCATTCCCAGGAAAATCTGTGTCATGGGGCTGGTGGAAGAGCATTTGACGGGGACCATGCAGGAACACAGACCTACTAACCACGCTTGCCATAGAAGCTGACGGGCCAATTTCCACTCAAGGGTATAGAGACGACCAGGCTGGAGGAGGGTGGTCAGCTGGCTCGGGCAGGGAGGATGTGAAAGCTTCCAGGTTGGAGCTCTGCAAGGGGGTCATGAGTTCCTGCTGATGGCGAGGGGGAATGGCAGAGATGAATGGGAACCGCCAGACCCCAAAGGAGGAGGGGGGTTTGGAGAGGACTAGAAGAGGGCCTTCGGGGGAAAGGGAGGACGTGCCAATGTGGCCAGGCAGAGCACACACAGGACCCACACCTCAAGGCACTCCGTTGGCTTGACTGCAGGGATGGTAGCAGAGGCTGGCCCAGAGTCCCCACCACAGGATGCCAGAGATACTGTTGTGGAAAAGGCTCTGACGTGGAGCAGCACCCCGCCCCGCCCCAGCCCCCTACCCCGACCCCTACCCCTACCCTTCCAGAGAGGAGGCAGAACACAGAATGTGACGGGTACTTTAATTGGAAACTGCTGGGAAACCGGGGCGGGCCGGGAGCAAAACCACGGGGAGAGGAAGCCCTAGCTGAGGCAGAACACGAGGGAACGAGCCTGGCCACAGCTCCCGGGCCCCAAAGGTACCAGCTGCTCCTCTTGCAGGAAGACGCTGGCCTCAACCTGTGAAACAGCAGAGTCACGGAAGAGCCTCAAGCCAGGGCCAGCCCCCAGCCCTGCTCAACAGCCAGGACTGTGGGAAGGGGTACGGTGTGTGTAACACTCACTTCAAAGGCTCTGGAACTTGTCAGCCAGGTACTGCACGGTGGCTGCAACAGGGACAGGCATTAGCAGGTGCTCCAGACAGAGGGATATCGAAGCCCGTCCCCCTATCCCCGTCAGGAACCGCCTAGCCCTGCAACCTCAAACCCCCTCCAGACCCGATGCAAAGAGCTCTGGGCCTGATCACTCCCCACCACCCAAACTGAATGTGGAACCGGTTCCTAAAGGGAAACAAAATGTGCCAGCAGCTCTCATGCTGTGGGCCGTGCCACAACCAGTCAGAACTCACCACACACACAAACAAACCATCCAACAAGAACCTTAGAAGCCACACCAAGCAGCAGTTCAAGGGAAAAATCAACGAGGCGTCTCTAAAAGTCCTATCAGAAGGAGATCCCCTAGGACTGGTCTGGTTGGCAAAGTGTGCAAGCAGTCCAGACAGTACTCTGCTACTTGTACACAAGCCCAGCTGTACATGCACAGCTGGCTCCAGGGCCAGGCCTGCTAGCTTCTCCTCCCCACAGGGATGTGGGTCCCTGCGAGGCCCACTGCACCTGTAGCCCATCCCCATCCCAGTGCCCACCTGGTTCTGCACTAAAACACCGCTCTCCGTCCCTGGTTCCTCATACCAACTTGCTCCTTAAGGTCGTCTATTTCTCTCTGTAGCGTGAGACACTAGGCCAGCAGACACAGGAGGAAGAGAAATGATTAGTATACTCTGGCCTCCTCTCTCCTCCACCTTCTCCTCTGCCGTGGCGCCTCCATCCCAAAGCCCGGTGGCTAGACTGGCAAGGGCTCCTCAGTGGAGAGGAGGTGGGCTCCCTCCGTGGGCTACGTGATGGGGGCAGGGGAGGGGGGGCCCACACATGTCAGTTGAACTTGGACCCAGATCCCACCCTCGAGTTTGGGCCTGCATTTCCAGGAGCAAGGGGAAGCATTACCCAAGTACAGCACGGCATTCCCAGTGGCTGCTGCTGCGTTTCCGGTCTTGGAGGATGGTCAAGTGGCTCCAGGTCACCTGAGAGGGAAAGAACACACATTCCAGCTTCCCAGGCTCCCAGTGAGGTGGAAAGGGCCAAGCGGGGTCTAACGTGAGCTGAGGCAGCACCACCCTCCACTAGCAACCAGCCGCCCCTTCTCTGCCCAGCAGCCCTAACCTTCTCTCTGGGCCTGCCTCCCCTGTTCCCCGGGGCAGCCATTTCGCCACTGTGGTCCCCAAAGACTGTGGCTCTGGATTCGACCCTCCCAGAGCTGCAGCCACAGCCAGCACATGGGAGAGCAATGTGGGCGAACAGGACTTAACAGAAAAGGCTGTTCCCCTGCAAGTCTACACCCGCAGAAGCTGATTGGGGCACCGCCACCCATCACCCCGGCCACACAAACCCCACACAGAGGATGATGTGGCTCAAGGACAGCCCTGCCAGCACCCCGCTCCTGTGGGAGAAGCCGCCTGGGAGCAACGCTGTGCCCCCAGCAGAGACAGAGCCAGAGGTTTCTCTGCTCAACCCCTCTCCCCTCCCCTCATATCAAACCCACGACACTCACCTGAGGGGGCAGGCACCCTGGGCATGACTTCTCTCTGGTTCAGGGCCAAGGGCTCTGAGTTTCCTGGATCTTGAGGGCCTCTGGTGTTGAGGTTGCCACGGCTGTCTTTTCCACGATACATGCGTGGAGCAGATGTCCCTGGCCTGTGAGTTGGCAGCTGAAACAAAAATTTCTCACCAATTTGGACTAAGGATGTGTGTGTCTGTGTGTTTCTCTGTGTGTGTGTGTGTGTGTGTGTGTGTGTGTGTGTGTGAGAGAGAGAGAGAGAGAGAGAGAGAGAGAGAGAGACAGAGACAGAGAGAGACAGACAGAGTGAGAGAGAGAGAGATAGACAGAGACAGAGACAGAGTTGTGTGATTCCGGCCCGGGTGAGGCAGGGAATTGGGAAGGGAATTGAAAGGCTGATCTCATTAGCACTTTCTCCCTCAGTCAGCCCCAGGCCAGCAGACAGAGCTGACCTAGGGACAACAGTGAGGCACTGAGAAAGCCCAGGTCCCCTGCAAGGAAGGTCTGGGGAACAGCTAGAAAGTAGGATTCAGGAAGTTGGTGAGTCTAAATACTGAGGCTTTTCGGGGAAGCTTTGAAGGGATCCCCCGACCCAATTCAGCTACCAGCCCTCCCTTCCATCCCAGCCCCTGTCTTGCACAGGAGGTTGGAAACAGGCCATGGGTGGAGAACCGGGCCCAGCACACCCGAAGTGCTAACTTCGTGTTTGTCCCTAGTAAAAGGAGCTCGATCTGGCATCTTAATGGCCCAGTAACCGAGGGGCGCCCAATGACGACACCTGAGGGGTGGACAGAACCAGCCTGGGTGAAGAGTTGTGTCCTGGGGGCGCTGAGAGGCAGGGGAAGAGTGGGGAGAGAGGAGGAGCATGGCCTACTCACTTGGCCCTTTGGGGCTGGGTCTCTAGTTGGGTCCTTATCTTCTCCCGCCACCGCCTCAGACTCCCGTGCCCGCCTGGCCACGGATTTCTTCCCAGCGCTGGTGTGTTTGGACTCTTTGGTTCCAGAAGAGACCAAGCTATACTTGTTGGATCTCACAAGCAGCGGAATACGAGAGATACGGGGCAAGGTGACCGGTTCCAGGGGAGTTGCCGAGATTCGCTGCTCCCCGGAAGGGAAGGTTCTCCCCAGGGCAAGTTTGGAGGCTCCCCTGAGGGATTTCTTCTCCTGGGTCCCCTTCTTCCTAGGAGTGACCCGCGGCAGGCCACCTGCAGCAGCAGCAGCAGCAGCAGCAGCATCAGAAGCAGCAGCTCCCGGGTAGCTGGGCTTGCTGCCCCCCTTCGCCAGGAGCACGCTCTGCATTTTCTTAGGGGAAGAGATGCCCTGCTCTCCCACGCCCTGCCTTTCCACAACCGCAGGGAGTCCTCGCGGAGTGGAGAACAGGGAAGAGCCTGGCACGTGAAGGAAATTCTCCCTGACTTGGAAATTCGAGTGTCTGGGAGTGTCCTCGGGATCCTCGGGGCTGCTGGGCTCGGCCTGGCCTCCTGCTCCGGGATAAGTGCTCACCGTCATCCACTGTGTCTCACTGAACTCATCTGAGGACTCGGGGTCGGACAGCAGCCAGGCCAGGCCTTCCGCGGAGAGCCGCTGGCGATCCGCAGCCACGTTCAACCTACGCTTAGTGATTCTGTTAGGGTTCCCCCAGGCCCGGCCCACTTCGGGCCCACCGAGGTGGAGGGCGCCGGTTCGAGCCGGCGGCGCATCCCCACAGCTCTGGGTGCGCGCTCCTCGACCACCGGGACTCGCCTCGAGGCCGGCTGACAGGGTGGGCACTTCGAAGGCGGCGCAGCTCTCCGGGGACGGGTACGTGCGGACGTCCAGCTCATCCCGGACGGTCAGGTGCTGCAGGATGGCCTCCAAAGACTCCTCGGACAGGTCCAGGAGGTCCCTCTTGTCACCAGCTGGGGAGCCAGGTCGGCCTTCGCGGCCCCACAGCACCGGCCCTCGCGCTTCCAGCATCTCCCGCTCCGACTGGAAGCCCTCGGGCTCCGGGAAGCCGCCCCCGCCCTCGCCGCTCCGCGACTCCCCGGGCTCGGGGCCTGGCTCGCGGCCTGGCTCGGGGCCCCGCGGGACTGCGGGGCCGGCCGGGCAGACGCCGGCCCGCTCCCCGCCCTCTGGGCCGAAATCCGTTCCCCACACAGACACCTCATCGGGGGAGCTCATGTCGCGACCCGGGCGGTCCCGGAACCGGGGCGACGGTCGATGGCCCGAGCCGCGGTCGCGGTCACGGCGGGCGAGGTGGGCAGCGCTCAGAGGGCAGCGTCAACCACCTCAGGCGCTGCACGAGCTCGCCTCAAACGAAACGACGCGAGACTTTCAGCGCGCCTCACACGCCCGTGCCGCGGTCTCCTCATTGGTCCGGACCCCGCCAACCAGAGGGCGCCTTGTTTGCCCGCCCCCTCGGGGCCTAACCATTGAGCCCGAGGGCCTCTGGTTTGACCCCAAGTCCGCGGGTGGTCCGGGCAGTTGGCTGGTGAAGGGCATGGTAGGAGTGCCTCCCTCTGTCAAGCCTCTGGGCCCGCCTCCTCCTGTCCCGCCTCCCCTTTCGGGTTAGAGTCACAGCTCTGAGCCTCCCTTTCCCATCTACAAAGGGGGTCGGTCGGGGAGTGAGGGTGCCAGCCTCTGGGTGTGGTGAGGATGAAACGTCACGATGGAGGCGCTGGACGCCTAGCAAGTGCCGAAAGCATTTGCCAGCCTCCCTTCCACCGCAAACCTCACGACCCAACAGGAGAATGGGCACAGGAGTCCCGCAGTCAGTGATCAGGGGTCGGCCAGAGAGCAAAGGGATCGTATATTCGTTCTGTAAGCTCTCTGTCTCAACTGCTGCATCAAATGTGGCTCAGCCAACGTTATTGGCAGGCGGGTTTGGTGGACAGACTGGGGTTGGCCTTGCTCCATCAGCCCTTCCCCCACTCTGAGGCAAATTCAAAGAAGAGGAAATCGCAGTGGCCAGTTACACCCCAAGAGATGCTCCCCACCACTGATCGTGGTCTGTTAACTAAAAGCAAGAATCGGGTTTTGCACACTAGGTTGACAACCTTCAAAGAGCTTAACCGTTCCGAGGGTGGTAGAGGTTAGGAGGAGCAAACCCCTGTGGCGGTGGTGCAAGAGATCCATTTGGGTGGTAATTTGGCAGAATCCATTGAAAGCAACTTAGTGCCAGCACGGACTCTGTGCCTGGGACTCTTCTAACTAAGCACTGGACATAAATAGTAATGCATCCACCTGACCCGCCTCGAACTCTAGTAGCAACTATTACTGGCCTCTTACAGGTGAGGAAACAGGCACTGAGAGGTTTAGCCACTGGCCCAAGGTCATTCGCCTGTGGGGATCAGCAGCAGGATTGAAACCAATCAATCTGACTCCAGAGTCCTTGTTTTGAGCCCAAGATCTTAAAACTGGAAGAAAAAAAAAGAGCTGTTTCCTCTATGTTCCAGCAAGTCCGCTGCCTTGTACTTCTTCCGGATACACGCTGGTACCTGTAGTGTACAAGATCACATGCACAAGGGTGTTGGTGATGGGAAAACCTGGGAACACTCCAAATTCCCGTCAGTAAGGAAATGGATGAATGCAACGTGGCTTAGCATCCAGTAGCATAAAGCGTTGCAGTCGAAAGAAATGCATCAGGCCATTCTCACAGCTTTCAAAAGCATCTGCCTGACTTCAAACTGCAAGTTGCAGAACAATGGCTCTGGATTCACTTTTGTAATTTAAAGCACTTGCGTGCGTCGGCACACACACACACGCACACCAGTCAATCCTATGTAATATAGAGAATTCATTTAAGTATATGTACAAGTATGTTTGAAAGTTTTGAAGGACGCACAACCAAGGCCTACCTGTTTTGATGGCTGTGGGTGTGGATAGCCAGGTGTCTCTCAATTTTTCTTGGAACTGTCAGTTCTCAGCTTCCCTGAGCTGAGCAGTACTGATGTCTGGGGACTGGTCCCTCCCTTGGTTTCTATACAGCCCTTGGGTGTTAGAATTTCCCTTGTCTGCCACCCAGCTCCTACTCTGACACCCCCGCCTTCCACCCATACCTTCCTTCTGCTCTCTTTCCCGTTCATAATCCTCTGTCTTCAGTCACCTCTCTCTCCTGCATCCTGCTCTGGCTGACCTCCTGGAGAGTCCTGGGGTGTCTGAACCCCTCTTGCCTGTGGAACTCAAAGGCCCAGTTTTCTGGGTCTGCACCTGAGAAGCTGGCCATGCTGCAGAAGTTACAGAGCAGGGGAGATTGGGTGCACTGTAAATCTGCAATCCTCCTCCTCGAGCCTGCCCCCGATGGTGCCTGCCTGTTTGTGGATACTGCCCTCTTCCACTTCTCCCAGTGACTTTTAAAGTCATGGTGTGCTATTTCAAGTATGTTAAAATGGATAAGGAAGGATATAACAAAATCTCCTGCATCCACCAGCATCCTATGAAACATTACCAGTGGATCCAGTGGAAGCCTCCGTCTTCCCTCTCACCATTTCCATTCCCTTCCTCCCTCCCCCATAGAGAGACTCCCAGAAATTATCACCTTCTCCACTCTCTTCATCCCTGTGGCTCTCCTACCTCCTCTTCCCCTGCATCCCATACGTCTCCAATGATGTCACTAATCTCTGCTTTACTCCCCTACAATCACCAGGATCCAATACTGGTTTTGACTTACTCTCTTGGCCTGGGGTGGGAGCCAGTGTCAGAGGTTCCTCTTGGCTTTCCCCACTGTGATAGCTCTTACCCCACAGAGCAGTGACCCAATGTGGAAGTCATTGCTCCAACTGCCAAGCATATCACTTACAATTATCAGCTTGGGGAACTGGAGAAATGACCACTATTTTGGTTCAGGGACTCATTCAGCTCACTGTGAACCGGTCTGTATCCCCAACTCCTTTTAATGTCAGGGCCTCATAAGCCCCATTCTAATGGGGCTCCATCATGACACTTTGGGCCTCCAGGATCAATGTCAGCTCAGATCCTGTGTCCAGTAGTAGTAGAAGTGTCTGGATCTTTTTCTAGCCTCAATGTACAGTCACCTGAGAAATGGCAGTCATTCTCTTTAGGGACGGACATAACCCACTGCCTTGTTTCTGGATCCTTCCCCCTCAGGACTCATCCACCTCTTCAGTGGGGCCAGTCTCTGAATTGGCTCAGGACCAGGAACTGAGCAGGAGACTGTGGCCTTTTAGCAGAATGATGGCCCTCCTCTTGCATTCTTGCCTTTTGCTGACTGTAGTTGCCCCTAGGGAGCCATGCTGTCTGAGCCATCTTCTCAGCTTTCTGCTGGTCAAGTGGGCACTCTTGACTGCCCCTCTGACCTTTCTGGTCATTACTGGAAATGTGGTCTGCTGGCACCTCTTGGTTAAGAGCTGCCCTCTGCCCTCTATTATGTCAGAATTCCTTTGCTCCCATGGGTGGTAATGACCCCAGGTAGGGACCACTTTCCTTCCATCATTGGCATTGGCTTGCAGAGGGGAGCAACCACCAAACTTCTAGTGATGCTGGGGCCCCTCTCACCAGAACACTCCTGATGGTTTTGGTGAGTGATATGTCCTCTCAGCCCTACAGTGAGACATAACCATGAGGCCCTGTGACTGGCCTCACCTTTTCTGTCCGTTCTAGCATGTCTGCATCACTCAACCTTTCTGTTCCTTCCTCTGCCATCTGCCAATCCAAGGCAGGCATTTCCACTTCTCTCCTTATGCGCCATCACTTTCTCAAAGTTTCAAAGGGCCAGTCTGACAGTGAATTTCCTCCATCTCCTGGAGTCCTTGAAAGTGTGTTAAATCCCATGGCATGAGAAAGTGCCTCCCCTCAGTAAAACTTGCTTATCCAGTCTTATATTCCTGTCCACTTGATCCAGCACCCTCAAAATCCAACCCCAGGGATATTGCCCTGCTCCTGCCAGTACAAGCTGGTTATTTCCTAGTGTATAATTTCTTTTTCCCCTTATCAGGCTCGGCATATCCCAGTGAGTTTATGGAGAAGTGATGAGGGTTTCCCTGGGACAGGCGTCCGTCACTTTGTGGGGGAGCAGACTCTGTAGCATCTACCAGCACAGGGCATGTGTTAGCTCTTGCTAGGGAAGGAAGCGCCACCCTGCAAGCTTTGAGGCCTCAGGATGTTTGGATCTGATAAGCCAACGTTTGGAGACATCCATGCCAATATACCCAGCCTACATTTCAGAGTCTGAAGTTTTTCCAAAAAGGGCCCTGACCTTCCCATATCAGGCCTGTGTTTGTCAAGGATGTATACATCTCTGGAGTTCTGTACTTATTGTTATCACATCTGTGAGCTACTCAGCTGTCTCTGCTCTTCTGCAGGAGGCAAGGGCATTTTGTAACCCACCAAGAAAACCCCATGAGTCTTACACTTGACCCTTAACTGTTTGGTAATGTCCCTTAGTTTCTCATTATGTCTTTGCAGGGTGCCAGTATAACAGAGATGAACAGCTGCCTCTGCCCTCCCTATAGACATAGTGCCCTCTCTACCATTCAAAGGCCTGAATCATCTCACAGGCCACAGTAAGACCCTCCACTGGGATATTTTTCAAGGTACGTATGGATAAAACCTTAAGGAATCAGGAGGTAACCTTGTGCTAGAGATTATCCATGTTCCACATAACACTCAAAATGGTATGCTCTTTGTCATTTGGGCAGTGAGTGAGCTGGTCCATAAACCCCATCTTATAGCTAACTTCTCAGACCATTCCTGGTACCACTTTTGTTAGTTTGGGTCCTCCAAAAATACAGACACCAAGGCATGATTGTACATGAACGAACATGATGGGAGAATGGCATGTGAAGGATAAAGGAGAAGGAGCAGGAATGAGTCTTCAGGGTGCGATGCAGGTCTGACGTCTGTAAGAGAGATGTGGGGGAAAGGAGGGTCAGATAAGAAGAATTTCAGATGCAGTTTCATTCTAACACTAAATTTTAGTTCAGTTTAGTTTAGTTTGTTCAGGCTCATGTGGAGTCCCCAACCTACAGCTGCCATTTAGAGGAGTTCCTGTCCTGAAGCAGTATGCCCCTGCCATGCTCAGTCACTGGCTGGGAGCTACCCAGAGGATGTGGGATCTTGGCACAAACAATGGTGGAGCCAGAGAAATGGTAGCTGGCACTTGCCAATCTACTTTGTTTCCTGCAGCGGATCAGAGGGGCATGTTTCTATGGCTACCACAAGGAAGCAGAAGTCAAAGATGACTAACATTTCCGTTTTGAGTGACTTTGTGGTGGGGAGCATAGGGACCCAAGAAGTAAAGAAAGATTGGGAGGGAAATGATGGGATTTTGGATTCATTAAGGTTGTGTTTCTTATAGGACATGCAGGTGGAATTAGCCAGAATGCACTTAGAAATTTGGCTCTGGAGCACCAGTGAGGGGTCAGAGCTAGAGAGAGATACAGATTTAGGAGTCATTCATTCCCTCAGTAAACTTTTATAGCAGTGTTTTTTCAAACATCACCATAACCTTAGAAGTTCCTTGCATGTAAGCTCCAATTCCTTTCCCTTCACCCTCCTCAGAAGTAACCTATATCATTTGTCTTCACCATTCCCTTCCTTTTCTTTAGTTATTTTCTACATAGGTTCATATTCCTAACAATTTTGGTTTTGCTGCATCCTTTGGTCTTTATGTAAATGGAATCATTTGTATTGTTTCTGACTTTTCCAGTGTGATACTATGTAACTGAGATTCATCCCTGTTGTTGTATGTGGCAGGCAATTGTTCATTTTCATTGCTGTACACTGTTCCACCAAATAAACATACAGTAGACTCTCATTATCATGATAGTTATTTGCAGTCTATAAAGTTACCATGAACACTGAATTAGGCAATCCTGAAACATTGCTCCTAAGGGAAATATAATTTCAAGTTCCTACCATCCGCTGGTCACAACATTTTCATCAACTGATTGCTGCATAATCATGTTTCATGTGTGTTTCTGTTTAAAGGCACTCTATTTAATATAAATATTATTGATTCATGAACATTGACCTCACAGCCAACAGCATTATAAATCATGCCTGAACAAGGTTTATGTAACACACATATTTTCTTGAGTGCACATCATAGTCATTTTGCACTCAAGAACACTAGACAATACTTCAGCACTAAGCTTGGAGGCCATCTTTAATGATGAAATCACCAACAAAGAAGCACAAAAATGCAAAATATGTGGCACTAAATAAATCATGAAAAGGACGCTTGCTTGCAGTATGAGACTGAAATCAGAAGGCAGAGCGTCACCTTGTTTGACCTCAGTTGGGAACATATTCCAGCAACTCAAATTTTTCACAGCTCTCTCGAATGAGGAGGAAAGCACTCTGGTACTGATTTGTGGTTAAATATGAATTTTAGCAAATAGGGGAATTTGCAAGTATGGAATCTACAAATAACAAGAATCAAGTGTATCTCAACCTATGTATCCATTCTACTGTCAATGGATAATTTGGGTTGTTTCCATTTGGGCAGATATTATACATAGTGCTACTATAAACATTCTGGCATGTGTTTCCTGGTGCCCACATACAAGAGCCTTCCAGGGCAGAGCTTTCCAACTTTTGGACCTGGGATTTTGAGACCTTCATCCCCAGAGACAGCCAGATATCAGCCCCTGGACCGCTTGGTTCTGGCCCTAAACAACTTTGTCATCTTACTCCTGTATTCCATACCATCATCATTTTCTGTGTGAGCCATAGAATAAAATGGCTGGGAAGCTGTGTTCCAGTGCTCATACTTAGGACTGAAATTGTCATCTCATAGGGAAAGAAGATTTCCAACATTACTAGATCATGCCAGATTTTTTACAAAGTGGTCATGTTAATTTCTACTCCTATCAACAGTGTTTAACTGTTCCACATCCTCATCAACATTTGATATTAACAAAGTACAAAATTGTTGTCAATCTGGTGATAGTGAAATGGTGTCTCATTGTAGTTTTAATTTGCAATTTCTTGATTAGTAATAATATTAGTAATAATATTGAGCAGCTTTTCATATGCTTGGCCTTGGGAATTTTCTTGTCTATGAGGTGTTCATTTAGTGTCTTTTGCCCATTTTCCCCTTGGGTTGTTTGCATATTTATTTGTGGAAGTTCTTTATGTATTCTATACTTTAATTCTTCAATGATTTCATGTTATGTAAATATATTCTAGTTTTTAGCTTGCCTTCACTCTTTTTATCATGCCTTTTAATGAACAAAAGCACTTCTTAATTTTTCACGGCACTTTATTATGAAAAGTTCCATACAAGAAGATCACGGGACTTCCCTGGTGGTGCAGTGGTTAAGAATCTGCCTGCCAATGCAGGGGATGTGGGCTCGATCCCTGGTCCCAGAAGATCCCATATGCCACGGAGCAACTAAGCCTGTGTGGCACAGCTACTGAGCCTGTGCTCTAGAGCCTGCATGCCACAACTGCTGAAGCCCGTGTGCCTAGAGCCCATGCTCCACAACAAGAGAAGCCACTGCAATGAGAAGACTGCACACCACAACAAAGAGTAGCCCCTGCTAACCGCAACTAGAGAAAGCCCCCGTGCAGCAACAGAGGCCCAGCACAATGAAAATAAAATAAATAATAAAAATTTTAAAAGAAAGAAGAAGATCACAAGATGATCCAGGGAAGTTGAGGGGGTACTTGCTGATCATGGACCATCTTTGCTCTCACCTGGTGACCTTGCTTCCCATTTCATTGAGAGTATACAGGCAATCAGAAGCAAACTTTCCTCATTCATAAATATTTTTCTCTATTTTGGATCATTCCTATCAGCATACAAGTATGTTGTAGTTTCTCCCAATTAAAGAAAACCTTTTGATTCCAATTTCCCTTCAAGCTACACCATTTTTCTCTGCTCACCTTCACAGAAAAACTCCTTAAGAGTTGGTGTATACTTGCTGTCTCAAATTCCTCTCTTATCATTCACTATTCCTCTCCTTTCCATTTAACAATTCTCTATTGAGGGCTTACCACATGCCAGGTACTGTTCTAACACATGGTGCTACATCACTGAGAAAAACAGATGAAGTTCCTTCCCTCAAGAGCTTACATTTCTGTCATAGGCCTATTGGCAATATTTTCTAAATCTTCAACTATGTCCATTCCTTTGTTGTTGGAAATCACCTCCCTGGACCCAGTTTCAATCTTTATTGGTTTCCTAGAGTGTTGCACCTAGAACATTCCTTTACCAAACCCCTAAGTGGGGTCTTCTGCTTCCTTGAACTAATGTCTTCATTGTTCTTGGTTTACCACAATGTTTTGATGGGACTCATTCTCCAGGTACTATGGGTGATAATTTATTTTAAGACTTTGCATGAATGAATATTACCTTTAATTTCACGCTTATTTGAAAGCTGATATATAATTTCAGGCTGAAAATTTTTCTGACTTTCATTGTCACTTTTGAGAATGCTGGTACTATTTTGTGTGCCATTATGATTCCCAATCCTTTATGTATGACACATTTAATTTTTTTAGTTATATATATTTTGAGTTATTACATAGTAAAATTAACTTTTTTGTTTTCAGTACCATGAATTTTAACACATGAACAGATTTGTGTAACTATCACCACAATCAGGATACAAAACTGTTCCATCACCCTCAAAATCTCCCTCATTCTGCTGCTTTGTAGTCAAACAATCTCCCCCATCCCAAACCTCTGATAACTGGTGATCTGTTTCCCATCCCTATAGTTTTACCTTCTCCAAATATTATACAAACACAGTCATACAGTATGTAACATTTTGATACTGGCTTCTTTCATTTAGCATAATGCATTTGCGATTCATCCAAGTTGTTGCATGTATCAAGAGTTCCTTCCTTTGTATTGTTAAAAATGTTTCATTTATAGATGTATGGTTTTATTCATTCATCTGTTGAATAACATCTTGATTGCTTTCAGTTTTGGGTGACTATGAATAAGGTTTCTATCAACATTCATGTGGAGTTTTTTTGTAAACATAAGTTTTCAGTCCTCTAAGGCAAGTACCCAGGTGTGGAATTGCTGGGTCATATGGTAATTGTATGTTTACCTTTATAAGAAATTGGCAAGCTGTTTTCCATAGTGGCTGTACAATTCTGTATTCCCTCTATCAATATATAGAAGTTCCAGTTTCTCTGCAAACTCATCAGTACTTGGTATCATCAGTGTTTTTAATTTTAGTCATTCAAATAGGGTTACAGTGGTATCTCAATGTGCTTTTAATTTGTATTTTCCTAATAGCTAACAATGTTGAACATCTTTTCAGGTGCTTATTTGGCATCCTTATATCTTCTTTAGTGGAGTGCCTGTACATGTCCTTTGCCCATTTTAAAAATGAGCAGTTTATTTTCTTATAGTGGAGTTTTGAGAGTTCTTTGTATATTCTGTATATAGTTGTAATTTACAGATATTTCCTCCCATTCTACAGCTGCCTTTTCATTCTTTTAACAGGGTCTTTCTCAGAGAAAAAGGGTATAATTTTGATGAAATCCAATGTAACAAAATTTTCCTAGTGCTTCTCACAGATTAGCCTTTTGGTGTTATTTCTAAGAATTCTTTACCTAACCTCAGGTCATGATGATTTTCCCTTATGTTTTCTTCTAAAAAAATTATATTCATATGTTTTACATTCTGATCCATGATCTATTATGAGTTAAATTTCAAATGAGGTGCAATATTTAGGTTCAGGCTCTTTTTTTTTCTTTTTGCATACAGATACCCAAAAATTACAATACCATTTGTGAAAAGACTATGCTTTCTAAATTGAATTTATTTTGCACCTTTATAAAAAATTAGTTGGCATGAGTGACATCAGCAAAAATGGTGAAGTAGATACCTCCAAGGGCCAGTCCCTCTATAGGAACATCAAAAAAATCAAGCAAAAAGTACAAGAGTCAACTTTGTCAGAATTCTTTAAAACAGTCAAAGTTTACAGCAGGCAAACAAATGTAAAACAATAAAAAGGCAACTTAAAAGTGGTAGGAAACCTTTGTGGAATTTCTAGTTGTCCTTGCCCTGTGCCCCTGCCTGGCTCGGTGGCAGTTTGAAGACTGCAGCCCACATTTTCAGTATGGGACTCTTATCCTTGGCTCCCAAGGGAGAAGAGCAGACTTATTCTCAAAGAATTCAGTTTGTTCTGGCCTATATAGGGGCTAACTGAAGGACTGATATACCTTATTCAGAACTAGCTCAGGGTATCCACAGCCACCTGGGGCAACAGAATATGGTCGAGGCATTTGATAGTGTACTGAAAGTCAGGGGGGAAAGCTGGGGACAGAGGGATAATAGGGAATTCAAAAGCACTCAAGTTTACTGGGGAATTTAGAAAGCAGTGTGCATGTCCGGGTCAGAATGCATCCTTAGAAAAGTCATGAGAATACCCTAAGCTTTTACCTCTGGTTGATCTATAGGCTCAGCACAAGCAGATAAGATAGAGTTTTAAATGGCCTGGTTAAGCACTGAAGGAGTGCCTCAGAACAGAGGCAATAAGAGTTTTTTGTTGTTGTTTCTTTCTTTTTCTTCTTCCTTTTCTTCCTTCCTTCTCTCTTCATCCTCCTCCTTCTTCTTCCCCTTCTTCTTCTTCTCCTTCTCCTTTGCCTCTTCTCTCCCCCCAACTCCCTCCCTCCCTCCTGGCATCCAAGGATATCTCTGTCAAAACACTAGCTTACCACAAGCTACAGAAACAGACAGCACACGTGACAAAGAATACACACTTTACAAAAATAGTTTAGAAGTCACTAAATAAACAAGCAGCAATATAAAACATCAAGGGGGGAAAACCCTCAGAAGGGAAAGAATATGATTTCTGGAGTTACCACATAATAATATTCAAAATGTCCAGTTTTCAATAAAAATATTAAGTATGCAAAGAAATTAGAAAATATTATGGCTAATTCATAGAAGAAATCAACAGAAATTGTCCTTGAAGAAGCACAGATTTGGGATCTACTAGACAAACATTTTAAATCAATTGTATTAAATATGCTCAAAGAGAGAGAGAGGAGCTTCAAGACAGTGGAAGAGTAACACGTGGAGATAACCCTCCTCCCAGCAAATACATCAGAAATACATCTACATGTGGAACAGCTCCTACAGAACACCTACTGAATGCTGGCAGAAGACCTCAGACCTCACAAAAGGCAAGAAACTCCCCACATACCTGGGTAGGGCAAAAGAAAAAGAAAAAACAGACAAAAGAAGAGGGACGGGGCCTGCACCAGTGGGAAGGAGCTGTAAAGGAGGAAAGGTTCCCACACACTAGAAGCCCCTTCACGGGCAGAAACGGGGGTGGTGGAGGGGTAAAGCTTCGGAGCCACGGAGGAGAGTGCAGCCACAAGGGTGCAGAGGGCAAAGCGGAGAGATTCTCGCACAGAGGATAAGTGCCGACCAGCACTCACCAGCCCGAGGGGCTTGTCTGCTCACCCGCTGGGAAGGGCGGGGGCTGGGAGCTGAGGCTTGGGCTTCGGAGGTCGGATCCCAGGGAGAGGACTGGGGTTGGCTGCAAGAACACAGCCTGAAGGGGCTAGTGCACCACAACTAGCCTGGAGGGAGTCAAGGAAAAAGTCTGGAGCTGCCGAAGAGGGAAGAGACTTTTTCTTGCCTCTTTGTTTCCTCGTGTATGAGGAGAGGGGATTAAGCGAGCCGCTTAAAGGAGCTCCAGAGATGGGTACAAGCCACGGCTATCAACGCAGACCCTAGAGATGGGCATGAGACGCTAAGGCTGCTGCTGCATCCACCAAGAAGCCTGTGTGCAAGCAAAGGTCACTCCCCACACCTCCCCTCCCGGGAGCCTGTGAAGCCCGCCACTGCCAGGGTCCCATGATCCAGGGACAAATTCCCTGTGAGAACACACGACACGCCTCAGGCTGCTGCAAGGTCATGCTGGCCTCTGCTGCCGCAGGCTTGCCCCGCATCTGTACCCCTCCCTCCCCCCTGCCTGAGTGACCCAGAGCCCCCGAATCAGCTGCTCATTTAACCCCGTCCTGTCTGAGTGAAGAACAGACGCCCTCAGGTGACCTACATGCAAAGGCAGGGCCAAATCCAAAGCTGAGCCCCAGGAGCTGTGAGAACAAAGAGAAAGGGAAATTTCTCCCAGCAGCCTCAGTAGCAGCGGATTAAATCTCCGCAACCAACTTGATGTATCCTGAATCTGTGGAATACCTGAATAGACAACGAATCATTACAAATTGAGGAGATGGACTCTTTGGGAGCAACGATATATATATATTTCCCTTTTTCTCTTTTTGTGAGTGTGTATGTGTATGCTTCTGTGTGTGATTTTGTCTGTATAGCTTTGCTTTTACCACTTGTCCTAGGGTTCTGTCTGTCCGTTTTTGTTTGTTTCTTTCTTTGTTTTCTCAGTATAGTTTTTAGTGCTTGTTATCATTGGTGGATTTGGTTTTTGGTTTGGTTGCTCTGTTCTTTCTTTTTCTTTTATTACTTAAAATTATTTTAATAACTACTTTTATTTTAATAACTTTATTTTATCTTCTTTCTTTCTTTCTTTCTTTCTTTCTTTCTTTCTTTCTTTCTTTCTTTCTTTCTTTCTTCCTTTTCTCCCTTTTATTCTGAGCTGTGTGGATAACAGACTGTTGGTGCTCCAGCCAGGCATCAGGGCTGTGCCTCTGATGTGGGAGGACCAAGTTCAGGACACTGGTCCAAAAGAGACCTCCTAGCTCCACGTAATATCAAACAGAAAAATCTCCCAGATATCTCCATCTCAATGGCAAGAACCAGCTCCACTCAATGACCAACAAGCTACAGTGCTGGACACCCTATGCCAAACAACTAGCAAGACAGGAACACAACCCCATCCATTAGCAGAGACGTTGCCTAAAATAATAATAAGGCCACAGATACCCCAAAACACACCACCAGATGTGGACCTACCCACAAGAAAGACAAGCTCCAGCCTCATCCACCAGAACACAGAAATTAGTCCCCTCCACCAGGAAGGCTACAAAACCCACAGAACCAACCTGAGCCACTGGGGACAGACACCAAAAACAATGGGAACTACGAACCTGCAGTCTGCAAAAAGGAGACCACAAACACAGTAAGATAAGCAAAATGAAAAGACAGAAAAACACACAGCAGATGAAGGAGCAAGATAAAAACCCACCTGACCTAACAAATGAAGAGGAAATAGGCAGTCTACCTGAAAAAGAATTCAGAATAATGATAGTAAATATGATCCAAAATCTTGGAAATAGAATGGAGAAAATACAAGAAACGTTTAACAAGGACATTGAAGAACTAAAGAGCAAAAAAAAAAAAATCATGAACATCACAATAAATGAAATTAAAAATTCTCTAGAAGGGATCAATAGCAGAATAACTGAGGCAGAAGACCGAATAAGTGACCTGGAAGATAAAATAGTGGAAATAACTACTGCAGAGTAGAATAAAGAAAAAAAGAATGAAAAGAATTGAGGACATTCACAGAGACCTCTGGGACAATATTAAACGCACCAACATTCGAATTATAGGGGTCCCAGAAGAAGAAGAGACAAAGAAAGGGACTGAGAAAATATTTGAAGAGATTATAGTTGAAAATTTCCCTAATACGGGAAAGGAAATAGTTAATCAAGTCCAGGAAGCACAGAGAGTCCCATACAGGATAAATCCAAGGCGAAACACACCAAGACACATACTAACCAAACTGTCAAATTAAATACAAAGGAAAAATGTTAAAAGCAGCAAGGGAAAAACAACAAATAACACACAAGGGAATCCCGATAAGGTTAACAGTTGATCTTTTAGCAGAAACGCTGCAGGCCAGAAGGGAGTGGCAGGACATATTTAAAGTGATGAAGGAGAAAAACCTACAACAAAGATTACTCTACGCAGGAAGGATCTCATTCAGATTTGATGGAGAAATTAAAACCTTTACAGACAAGCAAAAGCTGAGAGAGTTCAGCACCACCAAACCAGCTTTACAACAAATGCTAAAGGAACTTCTCTAGGCAAGAAACACAAGAGAAGGAAAAGACCTACAAGAACAAACTCAAAACAATTAAGTAAATGGTAATAGGAACATATATATCGATAATTACCTTAAATGTAATTGGATTACATGCTCCCACCAAAAGACACAGACGGGCTGAATGGATACAAAAACAAGACCCATATATATGCTGTCTACAAGAGACCCACTTCAGACCTAGGGACACATACAGACTGAAAGTGAGGGGATGGAAAAAGCTATTCCATGCAAATGGAAATCAAAAGAAAGCTGAAGTAGCAATTCTCATATCAGACAAAATAGACTTTAAAACAAAGACTATTACAACAAACAAAGAAGGACACTACATAATGATCAAGGGATCAATCCATGAAGAATATATAACAATTGTAAATATTTATGCACCCAACATAGGAGCACCTCAATACATAAGGCAAATGCTAACAGCCATAAAAGGGGAAATTGACAGTAACACCATCATAGTAGGCGACTTTAACACCCCACTTTCACCAATGGACAGATCACGCAAAGTCAAAAGAAATAAGGAAACACAAGCTTTAAATGATACATTAAACAAGAAGGACTTAATATTTATAGGACATTCCATCCAAAAACAACAGAATACACATTCTTCTCAAGTGCTCATGGAACATTCTCCAGGATTGATCATATCTTTGGTCACAAATCAAGCCTTGGTAAATTTAAGAAAATTGAAATCGGATCAAGTATCTTTTCTGACCACAACACTATGAGACTAGATATCAATTACAGGAAAAAATCTATAAGAAATACAAACACATTCAGGCTAAACAACACACTACTTAATAACAAAGAGATCACTGAAGAAATCAAAGATGAAATCAAGAAATACCTAGAAATAAATGACTATGAAAACACAACAACCCAAAACCTATGGGATGCAGCAAAAGCAGTTCTAAGTGGGAAGTTTATAGCAATACAGTCCTACCTTAAGAAACAAGAAACATCTCAAATAAACAACCTAACCTTACACCTAAAGCAATTACAGAAAGAAGAACAAAAAACCCTCAAAGTTAGCAGAAGGAAATAAATCATAAAGATCAGATCAGAAATAAATGGAAAAGAAATGAAGGAAATGATAGCAAAGATCAACAAAACTAAAAGCTGGTTCTTTGAGAAGATAAACAATATTTATAAACCATTAGCCAAACTTATCAAGAAAAAAAAGGGAGAAGACTGAAATCAATAGAATTAGAAATGAAAAAGGAGAAGTAACAACTGACCCTGAAGAAATACAAAGGATCATGAGAGATTACTACAAGCAACTATATGCCAATAAAATGGACAACTGGAAGAAATGGACAAATTCTTAGAAATGCACAACCTTCCGTGACTGAACCAGGAAGAAGTAGAAAATATGAACAGACCAATCACAAGCACTGAAATTGAAACTGTGATTTAAAATCTTCCAACGGGGACTTCCCTGGTGGCGCAGTGGTTGAGAATCTGCCTGCCAATGCAGGGGACACGGGTTCGAGCCCTGGTCTGGGAAGATCCCATATGCTGCAGAGCACCTGGGCCCATGAGCCACAGCTACTGAGCCTGCGTGTCTGGAGCCTGTGCTCCGCAACAAGAGAGGCCGCAATAGTGAGAGACCCGTGCACCGTGATGAAGAGGGGCCCCTGCTCGCCACAACTAGAGAAAGCCCTCACACAGAAACAGAGACCCAACACAGCCAAAAATAAATAATTAATTTAAAAAAATTTTCCAACAAACAAAAGCGCCGGAATGGATGGCTTCACAGGCGAATTCTATCAAACATTTAGAGAAGAGCTAGCACCTATCCTTCTCAAACTCTTCCAAAATATAGGAAAGGAAGGAACACTCCCAAACTCCTTCTATAAGGCCACCATCAGTCTGATACCAAAACCAGACAAAGATGTCACAAAGAAAGAAAACTACAGGCCAATATCACTGATGAACATAGATGCAAAAATTCTCAGCAAAATGCTAGCAAACAGAATCCAACAACACAATATAAGGATCATACTCTATGATCAAGTGTGATTTACCCCAGGAATGCAAGGCTTCTTCAGTATATGCACATCAATCAACGTGATACAACATATTAACAAATTGAAGGAGAAAAACCATGTGATCATCTCAATACATGCAGAGAAAGCTTTCGACAAAATTCAACACCTGTTTATGATAAAAATTCTTCAGAATATAGGCATAGAGGGAACTTTCCTCAACATAATAAAGGCCATATATGACAAACCCACAGCCAACATCATCCTCAGTGGTGAAAAACTGAAAACATTTCCACTATGATCAGGAACAAGACAAGGTTGCCCAGTCTCACCACTCTTATTCAACATTGTTTTGGAAGTTTTAGCCACAGCAATCAGAGAAGAAAAATAAATAAAAGGAATCCAAATGGGAAAAGAAGAAGTAAAGCTGTCACCGCTTGCAGATTACATGATACTATACATAGAGAATCCTAAAGATGCTACCAGAAAACTACGAGAGCTAATCAGTGAATTTGGTAAAGTTGCAGGATACCAAATTAATGCACAGAAATATCTCACATTCCTATGCACTAAAGATGAAAAATCTGAAAGTGAAATTAAGAAAACACTCCCATTTACTGTTGCAACAAAAAGAATAAAATATCTAGGAATAAACCTACCTAAGGAGACAAAAGACCTGTATGCAGAAAATTATAAGACACTGATGAAAGACATTAAAGATGATAGAAATAGATGGAGAGATATACCATGTTCTTGGGTAGGAAGAATCAACATTGTAAAAATGACTCTACTACTCAATGCAATCTACAGATTCAATGCAATCCCTATCAAACTACCACTGGCATTTTTCACAGAACTAGAACAAAAAATTTCACAATTTGTATGGAAACACAAAAGACCCAGAATAGCCAAAGCAATCTTGAGAAAGAAAGATGGAGCTGGAGGAATCAGGCTCCTGGACTTCAGACTATAGTACAAAGCTACAGTATTCAAGACAGTATGGTACTGGCACAAAAAGAGAAATATAGATCAATGGATCAGGATAGAAAGCCCAGAGATAAACCCATGCATATATGGTCACCTTACCTTTGATAAAGCAGGCAAGAATATACAATGGAGAAAAGACAGCCTCTTCAATAAGTGGTGTTGGGAAAACTGGACAGCTACATGTAAAAGAATGAAATTAGAACACTCCCTAACACCATAAACAAAAATAAACTCAAAATGTTTTAAAGACCTAAATGTAAGGCCAGACACTATCAAACTCTCAGAGGAAATCATAGGCAGAAGTCTCTATGACATAAATCACAGAAAGATTCTTTTAGACCCACCTCCTGGAGAAATGAAATAAAAACAAAAATAAACAAATGGCTACTAATGAAACCTAATAGTTTTGCACAGCAAAGGAAAACATAAACAAGACGAAAAGACAACCTTCAGAATGGGAGAAAATATTTGCAAATGAAGCAACTGACAGAGGGTTAATCTCCAAAATTTACAAGCAGCTCATGCAGCTTAATATCAAAAAAACAAACAAAGCAATCCAAAATTGGACCCAAGACCTAAATAGACATTTCTCCAAAGAAGATATACAGATTGCCATCAAACACATGAAAGAATGCTCAACATCATTAATCATTAGTGAAATGCAAATCAAAACTACAATGAGATATCATCTCACACTTGTTAGAATGGCCATCATCAAAAATCTAGAAACAATAAATGCTGGAGAGGGTGTGGAGAAAAGGGAACCCAGTTGCACTGTTGGTGGGAATGTAAACTGATACAGCCACTATGGAGAACAGTATGGAGGCTCCTTAAAAAAACTAAAAATAGAACTACCATACGACCCAGCAATCCCACTACTGGGCATATACCCTGAGAAAACCATAATTCAAGAAGAGTCATGTACCACAGTGTTCATTGCAGCTCTATTTACAATAGCCAGGACATGGAAGCAACCTAAGTGTCCATCAACTGTTGAATGGTAAAGAAGATGTGGCCCATATATACAATGGAATACTACTCAGCCATAAAAATATATGAAATTGAGTTATTTGTAATGATGTGGATGGACCTAGAGGCTGTGATACAGAGTGAAGTAAGTCAGAAAGAGAAAAACAAATACCACATGCTAACACATATATATGGAATCTAAATATATATATATATATATATATATATATATATATATATATATATATATATATATATCTTCATGAAGAACCCAGGTGCAAGACAGGAATAAAGACAGAGACCTACTAGAGCATGGACTTGAGGATATGGGGAGGGGGAAGGGTATGCTGGGAAAAAGTGAGAGAGTGGCATGGACATATATACACCACCAAACATAAAATAGATAGCTAGTGGGAATCAGCCGCATAGCACAGGGAGACTAGGTCGGTGTTTTGTGACCACCTAGAGCAGTGGGATTGGGAGGGTGGGAGGGAGGGAGATGCATGTGGGAAGAGATATGGGGACATATGTATATGTATAATTCACTTTGATTCACTTTGTTATAAAGCAGAAACTAACACACCATTGTAAAGCAATTATACTCCATTAAAGATGTTAAAAAAAGAAGAAGGCTGACATTAAGGAGCATCATCAAGAAAAACATAACCTACCATTCATTCATAGAATTAACAGGATGATAGATTCTAAAATAAATTTTATCATGTAATCTAATGCAGTCCTTTAAAACTGACTTTGGGCGAGAAGGCATTGTCGATAATTCTGTGCAGATGTTGTTGGGTCTTACATAAGGAAGAGAAACAGGACTCTAGGTGTTGAAGAGATTGTGGGGAAGTTATTACTGCTTGATGCTACAATATGCTTACATGAAATAAACTGGGTAATAAGTTTAATTCATAATGGCTGCTTGGTCCTAAATTATTTTGTCTACAAAACTCTAAAACTCCTACCTGAAAAGTTAAAAAAACAAAATTAAGCCAATCTTCCTAAAAATAAATAAGATCCTTACTTGAACAAAAAGAAAAATGCTCAAAGAGCTAAAGAAAACCAGAGAACAATGTATGAACAAATAAATAATAACAATAAAGAGTCAAAAATTATAAAAAGGAGTTAAGGCACAATTTTGGAACTGAAAGTGCAATAACAAAAAAAAAACCTCACTAGAGGGCTTCAATCGTAGTTTTGAGTAGGCAGAATAAACGATCACTGAACTTGAAGATTGGTTAAATAAAATTATCCCGTCTAAAGAGCAGAGAGAAAAAAAAGACACACACACACACAAAAAAAGACAGAGCCTGAGACCTGTGGAACACCATAAAACACACCAACATACACATGCTGGGAAATCCATAAGGAAAGGAGAAAGAAAAGGGGCAGAAAGAACATTTGAAAAAATAATTGTTGGGGGAGCAATCAAAATGGCAGAGCAGGAGGACATAGAACTCACACCCACACACACAAACATATCAAAAATACATCCACATGTGGAACAATTCTCACTTAAAACTAACTGGAAACTTGCAGAAAGACTCCTGTACAACCAAGACTGCTATAAAGATCCCCACATATCAGGTAGGCAGGGAAGAAAAGCAATCAAGTCAGGGCCTGCATCCCCAGGAGGGGACTAAGAGGAAAAGGGGGAATACAAGGATGGAGACCCCCCCTGGGGAGTGAGCAATGAGAGTCACAGATTGGGTACCCCAATCCTGAGGTTGTACACAGGGGAAACAAGCTCCCTTAGCTGGTTGGAGGACTTCTAGGCCTAACAGTAGAGCTGTGGGAAGCCTGTACTCCACTCATAAGGAGCATGTGTGCTGGCTTGCCCCCAAGGCAGGGTGAAGAGGGCAGAGAGAGTACTGTTCTAGTCCTCTAGAGCAGCTCCCCTAGGAGGGGCTACTGGGTTTCCTGCGACTGCCTTGGCACATGGCCCAGCCTGAGCTGAGTGAACACTCCAGCCCCGTGTACTGGATCTAGGGCTGCCATTACTGGGGAGAAAACTCAACCATGGGATGGAGAGGAGACCTGGTCCCAGGTAGGATCCTGAAGTGGCAGTGGCCATTGTTGACACTTATTCAAGCAGCACATCAAAAGCAGCCCAGAACTCTGATGGCAGCCATTCCACTACAGCTCATGCACTGATACATGCTGAGAGTCCATGAGGTCCTCACCTGCACTGTAGTGTGGCTCCACAACAAGGTGGAGGAGGCAGAGTTTGGGAGTAGTGATTGGCTGTGAGGGACAAAGGGGACTTGCACCCCAGGCTGTGTCTGAGCAGAGCAAGGGAAATAATTGTGGGTGCCTGTATAGGCAATGCATAGGAGACAGATCAGACCTCTGTCTGCAGCCAACATGAGCTGAGAGCACGTAAGAGTCCCCCTTGCTTCAGCACTACCCACTCTGGGGCAAGGATCCTGGTGGTGGGAGAGGGAAAAACACACACTTAAAGGGAACAGAGCCAGCGCAGGTCTGACTCTCAGGGCTTCTGCTCCAGGAACTTGAGATCAGATTATACCCCCAATAGGGCAGTGATGGCCACTGAGAAGAGGAGAAGTACTGCCTCACACCCAGCTCCAGCTATAGCCCCTCTATCTCCAGCCCCATCTCCCTATCAATGTGATAGTTGCCAGCACACCCTGAGGAAAGATGTGACTTTTGTCCACATCAAATGCAGCTCTGTCACCAAAGGCGTTGAGCACATGTGGTCCATATAGGAATGCTCCCACATAAGAACACCCCTTCAAGACCAGAATAGGAAACTGTTTCACCTAAATTCATAGAGGCAGAGAAAGTTAAACAAAATGAATAGGCAGAGGAACTGCTCTCAATTAAAAGAGCAAGAGGGGCTTCCCTGGTGGCGCAGTGGTTGAGAGTCCGCCTGCCGATGCAGGGGACACGGGTTCGTGCCCCGGTCCGGGAGGATCCCACATGCCGCGGAGCGGCTGGGCCCGTGAGCCATGGCCGCTGAGCCTGCGCGTCCGGAGCCTGCGCTCCGCAACGGGAGAGGCCACAACGGTGAGAGGCCCGTGTACCGCAAAAAAATAAAAAAAAATAAAAAAAAAATAAAATAAAAGAGCAAGAGAAAAACTCTCAAAAAATAATGAAACAGAAGTAAACAATTTACCAGATAAAGAATTCAAAAAATTGGTAATAAAAATGTTAACTGAATTAGGGAAAGGAATAGATGAACACAGTGAAAATTTTAACAAAGAATTAGAAAATATAAAAAAGATACAATGAATTCAATAACTGAAATTAAAAAAAATACAGAAGGACTGAATAGCAGACTAAGTGATACAGAGGAATGCATAGGTGATCTGGAAGACAGAATAATGGAAATCACCCAATCAGAACAACAAAAAGAAAAACAAAATTTTTTAAATGAAAGCAGTTTAAGAGATCTCTGGGATAACATTAAGCATGCCAACATTAGCATTTTAGAGGTCCCAGAAGGAGAAGAGAGAGAGAAGGAAATCAAAAATGTATTTGAAGAAATTATGGCTGAAAAATTCCCAAACCTGAAGAAGGAAGCAGATATCCAGGTACAGGACTAACAGAGGGTCCCAAACAAAATTAACCCAAACACCCACACCAAGACAATTGTTCTTCTAGCACCATTTCAAATAAGAGTGGCAAGAGTGGACATCCTTGGGAATTCCCTGGTGGTCCAGTGGTAGGACTTGGCACTTTCACTGCCAAGGCCCAAGTTCAATCCCTGGTTTGGGAACTAAGATCTCACAAGCTGCGTGGTGCAGCCAAAAGAAAAAAAGAAGAGTGAACATCTTTGTCTAGTTCCCAAACTTTGGGAGAAAGCATTTAGTTTGTTTACCATTAAGTATGATCTTCGATGTAGGTTTTTTAATAGATGCCCTTTATCAGGCTGACAAAGTTCAGCTCTATTCTTAGTTTGCTGAGAGTTCTTATCTTAAATAATGTTGAATTTTGTCAAAGGCTTCTTCTATGTCAATTGACACTTCCTGGGATAAACTACACATGAGCTATATATTTCTTTTTAGACATTGCTATATCAATTTACTAATTTACTAATTTTACTAATTTTTATCAGTTTACAAATTTAGTATCAATTTACTAATACTTCTGGTGATTTTTGCAATTATGTCCATGAGAGTTATTGGTCTATAGTTTCTTTCTTGCTTAATTCTTTTTGCACTGTCGTTGGCTAGTTTTGTTATCAGGGTAATGCTGGTCTCATAAAATGAGTTGGGGAGTGTTCCTTCCTATTCTATTCTATTTGGGGGAAGAGCTATTGTAGAATTGGCATTAAATCTTCTTTAAATACATAGTGGAATTTGCCAGTGAAACCATCTGGGCCTGGAGATATCTTTTTTAAGAAGGTAATTAACTATGAATTCAATTTCTTTAAAGGACTATCCAAATTATCTACTTCATATTGGTTGAATTTTGGTAATTTGTGGCTTTAAAAGAATAGGTCCATTTCACCTAAGTTGTTGAATTTGTGCACACATTTAGTTGTTTGTAGTACTATCTCTTTCCCTATTTTCCCATTGATAGAGCCTTTTCTAAATTCCAGAGAGTTGGAAATATCCCAATAAGGTGAATTCTTTATGATGTGCATTTTTCTGTATACTTAGTGTGTAATAAGTAAATTTGACTGGGCTTTGTCCCCAGTTCCTAGCAGATAACCTCTAAACCTTTGTAATTTCCCAAGAGATAGTAGTGTCTTTGTTATTCATGGTGGGCACCATGGACCACACCTCATAGTTTATGCTAATGAGGTGACTCATGGTGGGCCCCTAGATAGCGTATGCTAGTGAGATGGCTCAGAATGGGGCGTGGACATGCCAGAAAAACCAACCACATGACTAGAGAGTTGGGCTTTGAGCCATGTTAAATCAGCCCAGTTACCAGAGAAGGGAAGGGTTGGAGACTGAGTTAAACCATGTGATTCAATCTATTATGCTTATATAATGAAACCCCAATAAAAACTCTGGACACCAAAACTTGGCTGAGATTCTCTAATTGGCAGCATTCTGTGTACTGTCACACATTGATGTGCTGAGAAGGTAAAATATCCTTGAGTAAGACAGAAGCTTAGTATTTGGTACCGTCCCATACCCTACCCTATGCATCTCTCCCTTTGGCTGGTTCTGATTTTTATCCTTTTGTTATAATAAAACTGTAATCATAGATGTAGTGTTTTCCTGTATTCTTTGAGTCATCCAGCAAATGATCAAACCTGAAGGGATAACAGGAACCCCTGAATTTGGAGCCAAGTGGTCAGAAGTAAAGGTGGCCTGAGAATCTTCAGACTTGTGGCTGGTGTCTGAAGTGAGAACAGTCTTGCAGATGACTGTGCCCTTTACCTGTGAAGTCTGGCCTAACACCAGGTTGCCAGTGTCAGAAGTCATTGCAGTTGGTGTCAGAAAAAGTGAGATTGGCTAAAATAACTCTGAAACACTGAAACACATGGTTTAGGAAGGAAAAGAATGAAATGGCAGGAGAACGAGGAGCCTTTGATTCCTGGATGGTTTTCTTTTTTTATATATACAGCAGGTTCTTACTACTCATCAGTTTTATACACATCAGTGTATACATGTCAATCCCAATTGCCCAATTAATCACACCACCACCCCCACCCGCCACCCCCCAGCTTTCCCCCTTTGGTGTCCATAAGTTTGTTCTCTACATCTGTCTCTCTATTTCTGCCCTGCAAAACAGTTCATCTGTACCATTTTTCTAGGTTCCACATATATGCGTTAATATATGATATTTGTTTTTCTCTTACTGACTTACTTCACTCTGTATGACAGTCTCTATCTAGATCCATCCACGTCTCAACAAATGACCCAATTTCGTTCCTTTTTATGGCTGAGTAATATTCCATTGTATATATGTACCACATCTTCTTTATCCATTCATCTGTCGATGGGCATTTAGGTTGCTTCCATGACCTGGTTATTGTAAATAGTGTTGCAATGTACATTGGGGTGCATGTGTCTTTCTGAATTATGGTTTTCTCTGGGTATATGCCCAGTAGTGGATTGCTGGATCATATGGTAATTCTATTTTTGGTTTTTTAAGGAACCTCCATACTGTTCTCCATAGTGGCTGTATCAATTTACATTCCTACCAACAGTGCAAGAGGGTTTCTCCACACCCTCTCCAGCATTTATTGTTTCTAGATTTTTGATGATGGCTATTCTAACAAGTGTGAGATGATATCTCATTGTAGTTTTGATTTGCATTTCTCTAATAATTAGTGATGTTGAGCAGCTTTTCATGTGCTTCTTGGCCCTCTGCATGTCTTCTTTGGAGAAATGTCTATTTAGGTCTTCTGCCCATTTTTTGATTAGGTTGTTTGTTTCTTGTAATATTCAGCTGCATGAGCTGTTTATCTATTTTGGAGATTAATCGTTTGTCCATTGATTCATTTGCAAATATTATCTCCCATTCTGAGAGTTGTCTTTTTGTCTTCTTTATGGTTTCCTTTGATGTGCAAAAGCTTTGAAGTTTCATTAGGTCCCATTTGTTTATTTTTGTTTTTATTTCCATTACTCTAGGAGGTGGATCAAAAAAGATCTTGCTGTAATTTATGTAAAGAGTCTTCTGCCTATGTTTTCCTCTAAGAGTTTGATAGTGTCTGGTCTTACATTTAGGTCTCTATTCCATTTTGAGTTTATTATTTTATATGGTGTTAGGGAGTGTTCTAATTTCATTCTTTTACATGTAGCTGTCCAGTTTTCCCAGCACTAGTTATTAAAGAGACTGTCTTTTCTCCATTGTATATCCTTGCCTCGTTTGTCATAGATTAGTTGACCATAGTTGCGTGGGTTTATCTCTGGGCTTTCTATCTTGTTCCATTGATCTATGTTTCTGTTTTTGTGCCAGTACCATATTGTCTTGAATACTGTAGCTTTGTAATATAGTCTGAAGTCAGGGATCCTGATTCTTCCAGCTCCGTTTTTTTTTTTTTCCCTCAAGACTGCTTTGGCTGTTCGGGGTCTTTTGTGTCTTCATACAAATTTTAAGATTTTTTGTTCTAGTTCCGTAAAAAATGACATTGGTAATTTGATAGGGATTGCATTGAATCTGTAGATTGCTTTGGGTAGTATAGTCATTTTCACCATATTGATTATTCCAATCCAAGAACATGGTATATCTCTCCATCTGTTGGTATCATATTTAATTTCTTTCATCAGTATCTTATAGTTTTCTGCATACTTTTCTTTTGTCTCGCTAGGTAGGTTTATTCTTAGGTATTTTATTCTTTTTGTTTCAATAGTAAATTGGAGTGTTTCCTTAATTTATCTTTCAGATTTTTCATCATTAGTATATAGAAATGCAAGAGATTTCAGTGCATTAATTTTGTATCCTGCAACTTTACCAAATTCATTGATTAGCTCTAGGAGTTTTCTGGTGGCATCTTTAGGATTCTCTATGTATAGTATCATGTCATCTGTAAACAGGGACAGTTTTACTTTTTCTTTTACAGTTTGTATTCCTTTTATTTCTTTTTCTTCTCTGATTGCCATGGCTAGGACTTCCAAAACTATGTTGAATAATAGTGGCAAGAGTGGACATCCTTGTCTTGTTCCTGATTTTAGAGGAAATGGTTTCAGTTTTTCACCATTGAGAATGATGTTTGCTGTGGGTTTGTTGTATATGGCCTTTATTATGTTGAGGTAGGTTCCCTGTAAGCCCACTTTCTGGCGAGTTTTTATCATAAATGGGTGTTGAATTTTGTCAAAGACTTTTTCTGCATCTATTGAAATGGTTTTTATTCTTCAATTTGTTAATATGGTGTATCACATTTATTCATTTGCGTATATTGAAGAATCCTGGCATCCGTGGGATAAATCCCACTTGATCATGGTGTATGATCCTTTTAATGTGTTGTTGGATTCTGTTTGCTAGTATTTTGTTGAGGACTCTTTCATCTATATTCATCAGTGATATTGATTGGTAATTTTCTTTTTTTGTGGTATCTTTTTCTGGTTTTGATATCAAGGTGATGTGGCCTCATAGAATGAGTTTGGGAGTGTTCCTTCCTCTGCAATATTTGGAAGAATTTGAGAAGGATGGGTGTTAGCTCTTCTCTAAATGTTTGATAGAATTCACCCATGAAGCCATCTGGTCCTGAGTTTTTGTTTGTTGGAAGATTTTTAATCACAGTTTCAATTTCATTACTTGTGATTGGTCTGTTAATATTTTCTGTTTCTTCCTGGTTCAGTCTTGGAAGGTTGTTTCTAAGAATTAGTCCATTTCTTCCAGGTTGTCCATTTTATTGGCATAGAGTTTCTTGTAGTAGTCTCAGGATGCTTTGTATTTCTGCAGTGTCTGTAGTAACTTCTCCTTTTTCATTTCTAATTTTATTGATTTGAGTCCTCTCCCTCTTTTTCTTGATGAGTCTGGCTAAAGGTTTATCCATTTTGTTTATCTACTCAAAGAACCAGCTTTTAGTTTATTGATCTTTGTTACTGTTTTCTTTGTTTCTATTTCATTTATTTCTGCTCTGATCTTTATGGTTTCTTTCCTTCTGCTAACTTTGCATTTTGTTTGTTCTTCTTTCTCTAGTTCCTTTAGGTGTAAGGTTAGATTGTTTACTTGAGACTTTTCTTGTTTCTTGAGGTAGGCTTGTATAGCTATAAAGTTCCCTCTTAGAACTGCTTTTGCTGCATCCCATAGGTTTTGGATCATTGTCTTTTCATTGTCATTTGTCTCTAGGTATTTTTTGATTTCCTCTTTGATTTCTTCAGTGACCTCTTGGTTATTCAGTAATGTATTGTTTAGCCAACATGTGTTTGTGTTTTTTACGTTTTTTCCCCCTGTAATTCATTTCTAATCTCATAGCATTGTGGTCAGAAAGGATGCTTGATATGATTTCAATTTTCTTAAATTTACTGAGGCTTGATTTGTGACCCAGGATGTGATCTATCCTGGAGAATGTTCTGTGCACACTTGAGAAGAAAGTGTAATCTGCTGTTTTTGGATGGAATGTCTTATAAATATCAATTAAATCTATCTGGTCTATTGTGTCATTTAAGCTTGTGTTTCCTTATTTATTTTCCTTTTGGATGATCTGTCCATTGGTGTTAAAGTCCCCCACTATTATTGTGTTACTGTCAATTTCCTCTTTTATAGCTGTTAGCAGTTTCCTTATGTATTGAAGTGCTCCTATGTTGCGTGTATATATATTTATAATTGTTATATCTTCTTCTGGGATTGATCCCTTGATCATTATGTAGCGTTCTTCCTTGTCTCTTGTAACATTCTTTATTTTAAAGTTTATTTTATCTGATAAGAGTATTGCTGCTCCAGCTTTCTTTTGATTTCCATTTGCATGGAATATCTTTTTCCATCCCCTCACTTTCAGTCTGTGTGTGTCCCTAGGTCTGAAGTGGGTCTCTTGTAGACAGCATATATATGGGTCTTGTTTTTGTATCCATTCAGCAAGCCTGTGTCTTTTGGTTGGAGCATTGAATCCATTCACATTTAAGGTAATTAACTGTATGTATATTCCTCTGACCATTTTCTTAATGGTTTTGGATTTGTTTTTGGAGGTCCCTTTCTTCTCTTGTGTTTCCCACTTAGAGAAGTTCCTTCAGCTTTTGTTGTAGACCTGGTTTGGTGGTGCTGAATTCTCTTAGCTTTTGCTTGTCTGTAAAGCTTTTGATTTCTCCATCAAATCTGAATGAGATCCTTGCTTGGTACAGTAATCTTGGTTGTAGGTTCTTCCTTTTCATCACTTTAAGTATATCATGCCACTCCCTTCTGGCTTGTAGAGTTTCTGCTGAGAAATCAGCTGTTACCCTTATGGGAGTTCCTTTGTATGTTATTTGTCATTTTTCCCTTGCTGCTTTCAATAATTTTTCTTTGTCTTTAATTTTTGCCAGTTTGTTTACTGTGTGTCTTGGCGTGTTTCTCCTTAGGTTTATCCTGTATGCAACTCTCTGTGCTTCCTGGACTTGGGTGGCTATTTCCTTTCCCATGTTAGGGACGTTTTCGACTATAATCTCTTCAAATATTTTCTATGGTCCTTTCTCTCTCTCTTCTCTTTCTGGTTCCCCTATGATGAGAATGTTGTTGTGTTTAATGTTGTCCCAGAGGTCTCTTAGGCTGTCTTCATTTGTTTTCACTCTTTTTTCTTTATTTTGTTCTGCAGCAGTGAATTCCATCATTGTGTTTTCCAGGTCACTTATCCGTTCTTCTGCCTCAGTTATTCTGCTATTGATTCCTTCTAGTGTAGTTTTCATTTCATTTATTGTGTTGTTCATCTCTGTTTGTTTCTTCTTTAATTCTTGTAGGTCTTTGTTAAACATTTCTTGCATCTTCTCAATCTTTGGATTCCATTCTTTCTCTGAGGTCCTGGTTCATCTTCACTATCATTATTCTGAATTCTTTTTCTGGAAGGTTGCCTATCTCCCCTTCATTTAGGTGTTTTTCTGGGGGTTTATCTTGTTCCCTCATCTGGTACATAGCCCTCTGCCTTTTCATCTTGTCTGTCTTTCTGTGAATGTGGTTTTTGTTCCACAGGCTGCAGGATTGTAGTTCTTCTCGCTTGTGCTCTCTGCCCTCTGGTGGATAAGGCTATCTAAGAGGCTTGTGCAAGTTTCGTGATGGGAGGGACTGGTGGTGGGTAGAGCTGACTGTTGCTCTGGTAGGCAGAGCTCAGTAAAACTTTAATCCACTTGACTGCTGATGGGTGGGGCTTGCTTCCCTCCCTGTTGGTTGTTTGGCCTGAGGCAACCCAACAGTGGAGCCTACCTGGGCTCTTTGGTGGGGCTAATGGCAGACTCTGGGAGGGCTCACGCCAAGGTGCACTTCCCAGAACTTCCACTGCCAGTGTCCCTGTCCCCACAGTGAGCCACAGCCAACCCCTGCCTCAGCAGGAGACCTTCCAACACTAGCAGATAGGTCTGGTTCGGTCTCCCCTGGGGTCATTGCTCCTTCCCCTAGGTCGTGATGTGCACACTACTTTGTGTGTGCCCTCTAAGAGTGGAGTCTCTGTTTCCCCTGTCCTGTTGAAGTCCTGCAATCAATTCCCACTAGGCTTCAAAGTCTGATTCTCTAGGAATTCCTCCTCCTGTTGCCAGACCCCCAGGTTGGGAAGCCTGACATGGGGCTCAGAACCTTCACTCCAGTGGGTGGACTTCTGTGGTATAAGTGTTCTCCAGTCTGTGAGTCACCCACCCAGCAGTTATGGGATTTGATTTTACTGTGATTGCACCCCTCCTACCATCTCATTGTGGCTTCTCCTTTGTCTTTGGATGTGGGGTATATTTTTTGGTGAGTTCCAGTGTCTTCCTGGCGATGATTGTCCAGCAGCTAGTTGTGATTCTGGTGTTCTCACAAGAGGGAGTGAGAGCACTTCCTTCTACTCTGTCATCTTGGTTCTAAACCTCCCTGCATGGCTTTCTATTCACGCAAGGCAGGAAACTGTAGCTGCACTGTTACTGGTTACTAAAGATAACATCAATGGACTCTAGAAATGATAGACTCAATTTGCAAAGAGTTGGCTAACTAGTTACAAAAAGAAACACTACATATATGATTCTTTGATTATTGTTATCTGTAATAATTAAAGTGAAAGTAAAAGAGAGTGCTGGGGTAGACCCTGACACTGGGCCAACCTCAGATTTTCGTCAGTTTGAGCTATGATGCTAGCCTCAGAGATGCCCCCAAGTGGAAAATTTTTGTTAAGAAAACCAACAGATCTCTGGTTGTCTACGACCTCTGGTCACTAAGAAAGTAGTCCAGGTAGAGGGAAGGCAAAACCAAAAAACTACTGAAAACAGGGGATATAGTGTGAAGGAATTTTCATTTTATGGATCAGTATCATCAGCTTCCTGAAGAACCTTCACTAGAACAGACTATGTATTGTTACTAATTTAGGGGTGGTGTCTTTGCTTTAAATGCTGCAGAGTGAAAGAGCATGTTCGGGTTGATACAGGATTCACAGCTCACTATTGAACAATCACATACAGCTGTATGTGATACAGATATACAGTAGGTTATTCTAAGGAAACAGTTAGCCAGATGGACTGGATATAAGTTGCTGTAAAGCTTATTTACCCTGAGAAATGGAACTCTGTACTCTTCCTATAAGTACCAAATGGAATATCCCAGGTGAAGTGGCTGATGTGTTCAGGCAACTCATCCACTGAATACTCCCCTTACAGTATATTAATATACTGTGTATTCTGTTCTCCAAAGAAACAGAACCAATAGGACATATGTGTATATGAAGAGAGAGAGAGAGAGAGAGAGAGAGAGAGAGAGAGAGAGAGCAAGAGAGAGAGAGCAAGAGAGAGGGAGAGAAGAGAGGGATGGCGGGGGTGAGGGGGGAGAGAGAGAGAAAGAAAAAGAATTTTTAATGAATTGGCCAGTGTGATTGCAGGTCTGCCGGCTGGAGACCCATGAAATAGTCGATGCTGCAGCAGACTGTCTGAAGGCAGTCTAGAGGCAGATTTCCCTCTTCCTTGGAGACCTCAACCTTGTTCTCTTAACACCTTCAACTGACTGGATGAGACCCACTCACATTATGGAAGATAACCTGCTTTACACAAAGTCCACTGATTTAAATGTTAATCTCATCTAAAAAAAACCCTTCACTGAGACATGTGATATTTGACCAAATATCTGGGCACTGTGGCCTACCCAAGTTGAGACATAAAATGGGCCATCATATGTCCAGCCCTTGTCAACTTGGCACCCATATAAATCTCCTTGATCTCCAAATAAAGACAAGAACAAGGTCCTAGTTCTGCCTAACATGATACAACCAATCTGCATACAACCAAAAATGCACTAACCCTTTCCCCAGAAAAGGAAGCAAAATACTTGGGTGATGTGCACTCTTCTCCTTTATATCCTGTAGCTTAAATACTATGATATAAGCTAACAATATTTAGGGGTGGGAGGTGGTAAACCTTTCCAATTATAAGATAAATAAGTTCTGATGATGTAATATATAGCATGACATGTATTGTTGTATTGTATTTTATATTTGAAAGTTGCCAAGAGAGTAGATCTTAAAAGTTCTCATCACAAGAAAAAAATTGTAACTATGTGAGGTGATGGATGTTAACTAAACTTATTGTGGAAATAATTTCACAATATATACATATATCAAGTCACTATGTTGTAGACCTTAAACTTATACAATGTTATATGTCAAATACATCTCAATAAAACTGGAAAAAGAATAAAGTTAACAATAATACTTAAATACTATGTTGTAAAGTCAATATATCTTATGTTATATGACAAGGGAAAAAGAGAGGGAAGAAAAAACAACATCCATAACATCTTATGGAAAAACCCAAACAAACTTTTTGGCCAACCCAATATATAGAGAGATTTATTATAAGGAAATAACACACACAGTTATGGAGGCGGACCAGTCCCATAATAACGCAGAGTGACTTGGCAAGCTGGAGACCCAGAAGAGCCAATGGTTTGGTTCTAATCTGAGTCCACAGGCTTGAGAAACCAGGAGAACCAAAGTTGTCATTCCTATCTGAAGACTGATAGGCTCTAGACCTAGGAAGAGCTGATATTTCAGTTCAAATCCGAAGGCAGGGAAGAAAACAATGTCCCAGTTCAAAAGCAGTCAGTCAGGAAGAATTCTCCCCTCCTCAGGGGATGATTAAACTTTTTGTTCCATTCAGGCTTTCAACTGATGGGATGGGGCCCACCCACATTAAGGAGGGAAGCCTGTTATACTCAGTCTACTGATTTAATGTTAATCTCATTATGTTTGGCCAAGTATCTGGGCACTTCATGGCCCTATCAAGTTGACACATAAATTTAATCATTATATATATATGTGTGTATGAATATACACACAGAAACATATTCATAACAAAACACTCATGAAAATTACAGTCCTTATTTCTGTAACTGGTCATGTGCTCATAGCTGGTATTTATAACTACCCTCTTCCACTACCCATTCCATATTCCTGTTTCACTCAGCCAGCACCTTGGCTGGTTGTAGTTCTTTACTTGGGGGACCCAAACCTTCATTCCTAAAGGCTCTGGGACATTAGTAGTCCTGCCAGAATTGGATTATTGTAGTTTTCTGTTCACTTAATCCAGGGGATGGTAATACTAAGAGACACCCAAAGGGATATCCTGTATTCCAGGCATCCTCTTCCTACCTCCATTATGGAGTAGCAGTCCGATTTCCCCTTGGTGATCAGGATCAATCACCCTAGACAACACAGTAAGTCCCTTCTTTCTTTGCCTGTTGATAAGTGGCCAGGTGTCAGTCTTAACTTCCAGTTCAGTGGAAACATTGTTGGGTCTCGTGGTGGAAACATTCCTCCTTTTGGAGCTAAAACCTCTAGGCCAGCAGAGAGCATAAAGGTTCAGGGATAGGAAGCAAAAATTTTGTTAGTAGGTCAGTTTGGGTAATAGCAAGTGGTGCCACTCCCATCTCCACCCCTTGATTCCTGGACTCATGAAATAGTATCATATATTGGGTGCTGATTCAGAGCATATGCAGCATCCTGAAGAATCTTGCCACAGCCCAGCAAAGTATTGCCACCTAACTGGCACTTTAACTTCAAAAGGCATTCCATTGTTCCATCAAGCCAACGGCTTCAGGATAATGGGGAATATGGTAAGACCAGTGAATTCCATGGGTATGGGCTAATTGCCACACTTCATTTGCTGTGAAATGAGTCCCTTGATCAGAAGCAATGCTGTGAGGAATACTATGATGGTGAATAAAGCATTCTGTAAGCCCATGGATGGTAGTTTTTGCAGAAGCACTGCATGCAGGGAAGGCATATCCATATCCAGAGTAATGTCTATTCCACTAAGAACAAAATGCTGCCCCTTCCATGATGGAAGTTGTCCAATGTAACCAATCTGCCACAGGGTAACTGGCTGATCACCATGGTAAGTAGTGTCATATCAGGACTCAGTGTTGGTCTCTGCTGCTGGCAAATTGGGCACTCAGCAGTGGCTGTAGCCAGGACACTCGGTAAATGGAAGTCCATGTTGCTTAGCCCATAAATAACCTCCATCCCAGCCACCAAGGCCATTTTGTTCATGAACACATTGGACAATGACAGGAGTGGATGAAGAAAGAGACTGACAATGCACAGAACAGGCCGTTCTATCCACTTGATTATTAAAACCCTCCTCTGCTGCAGTCACACTTTGGTGAGTACTCACATGGAATACAAATATCTTCAAGATTTTTGCCAGAGAGGTCTATCATATACCTCTTCCCCAAATTTTCTTGTCATCAATTTTCCAATAATGTTCCTTCCAAGTCCCTGACCACCCAGGCAAACCATTGGCCACAGCCTATGAATCAGTATATAATCACATGTATGGCTATTTTTCCTTCCAAACAAAGTGAACAACCAAGTGTATTGCTCGACATTTTACCCAATGGGAAGATTTCCCTTCACCACGGTCCTTCAGAGATGTCCCCCAAAAATGGCTCTAGTGCTGCAGCTGTCCACTTTCAGTTGGTGCCTGCATATCATGTAGAACCATCTGTCAACCAGGCCCAGGTCATCTCTCCTCTGTCAACTGATTATAGGGTACTTCCTATGAGGCCCTAGGTACAGGCTTAAAGAGAGATGGTAGTGTAGCAGGAGTGGGAACCATGGGCGTTTGTGCCACTTCTTCATGTAACTTATGAGTCTTTAAAGCTTGCTTGAGCCCTATCTAATATACACCACTTTTATTTGATAATGGAGTACTGCTGTGTGTGCCCAACTTTATGGCTTAGTGGGTCAGACACTCAGGTCATGATGGGTATCTCAGGTTGCAGAGTAACTTTGTGGCCCATAGTTGAGCATTCCATCTCTACTAAGGCTGCCCATTAGCAAGCCAAATCTGTTTCTCAAAAAGAGAGTAGTTATCCACAGAGGATAGCAGGGCTTTGCTCCAAAATCCTAAGGGCCTGCGCTCTGATTCACCTATGGGGGGCTGTCAAAAGCTCCAAACAGCATTGCTATCTGCCACTGACATTTCAAGAACTATTGGATCTGCTGGATCCTATGGTCTAAGCAGCACAGCAGCTTGCATGGCAGCCTAGGCTTGTTGCAGAGCCATCTCTTGTTATGGCCCCATTCAAAACTAACACCTTTTCAGATGGCTCAGTAAATGGGTCAGAGTACCATATCCAAATGCAGAAAATGTTATCTCTAAAATCCAGAGTCCCACTAGACATTGTGCCTATTTATTTATTTGTTTGTTTGTTTGTTTGTTTTGGTTGTAGGAGAGGCCAGATGCAGCAACTTACCCTTCACCTTAAAGGGAATATCTCGACATGCCCCATACCACTGGATCCCTAGAAATTTCACTGAGGTAGAAGCCCCCTGATTTTTGTCAGGTTTATTTCCCACCATCTGACATGTAAATGTCTTATCAATGTCTTATCAATAAGTCTAGAGTAGTTGTTATTTCCAGGTCACTAGGTCCAATCGATATAACATCATCAATGTAACAGACCAGTGTGATGTCTCATGGAAGAGAAATGTGATCAAGACTCCTTCAAACTAAATTATGACATGGGCTAGAGAGTTGATTTACCTCTTAGGTAGTACAGTAAAGGTGTATTTCTGGCCTTGCTAGCTGAAAACAGACTGCTTCTGGTGGTCTTTTAATAGGTATGGATTTTTAAAAAGCATTTTCCAGATCAATAGCTGCATACCAGATACCAGGGGATGTGTTAATTTGCTCAAGTGGTGAAATCATATCTGGTACAGCAGCTGCAATTGGAGTCATCACCTGATTAAGCATATGATAATCCACTGTGATTCTCCAGGATCCATCTGTTTTCTTCACAGGCTAAATAGACAAGTTGAATTGGTATTTGGTGGAAATCACCCACCTCTGCCTCCGTCAGGTCCTTGATGGTGGCAATAATCTCTGCAATACTTCAAAAACGCAGTATTGCTTTTGGTTTACTATTTTCCTAGGTAGAAGTAGTTCTAATGGCTTCCACTTGGTATTTCCTATCATAATAACTTCATTCCACAGGTCAAAGAACCAATATAGGGATTCTACCAGCTACTGAATATGACTATTCCAATTATGTACTTCAGAACTGGGGAAATAGGAACCACAGGATGGGTTTGGGGACCCACTGTGAGATAGACCTGAGTTGAAATTCCATTGGTCACCTGATGTCCATAAGCCCCTACTGTGACTGGTAGAATACAGTGACATTTTGGGTCTCCTGGAATTAGTATAAGTTCAGAGGCCATGTTCAGTCATTCCCAAAAGGTCTGGTTATTTCCTTTACCCCAATGTGCAAGTCACCCTGGTAAAAGGCCATAGATCCCTTTGGGGAAGGCTGGGAGAAAGATTAACAGTATAAATTTTTGGCAGTGTACCTAGGCCCTCCCTTAAGGGGACCCAGCCTCCCCTTCATTTAAGGAGTTCTGAGTCTATAAACTGGCTCAAATCTGGGAATTGATTGAGGAGCTGTGACTTTGTTTTTATGATTCAAGTTACAATTGTTCACTTGACCTAAAACTCTTCTGCTTATACAGATCAAGTAAGAACTTAGTAAACTTCCCATCTATTTCACTTCTAGGAATACGATGATCACCTAGCCAACACCATAGGTCTTTCCTAGTCATACTATTCTGATTGCTGCTTTGATTCTGCAGCCCATTACAGTAACCATGTTCACCTTGCCTTTGGTGATTAAGTGCCACCTCTTGGCCCCTGCCACACTTGGATGTAATTATTTCTGTTGTACTTAGGTAACTCAACTCAGTGGTAGCAGTTCCCACTGTAATTTCAGACCTACAGAGCACTTCAAGGATGCTGGGGCTCTTCTTACAAGTTTATTTCTCACACTTGTGGTAAAAGCTGTGTCTTCTGTACCCTCCCAGGGTGGGTGAGCAGTTCTTAAATGAAAAATTCACTCTAACACTACAAACATTACAATATCCCTAAGCCTTAGGATTCTTTCTTTTATAGTATACCAAGGCAGGCCTGGTATTTCAACTTCATTTAGTGTAGGCTGCCTTTTGGTCCTTGTTTCAACCAAACAACCAACCAAACAAACAGACTTTTAGAGCCCTTTCTAACCCCTTAAGCTATAATATTAAGTCTAGAGTCTCTGTTTAGTGAGCCCATATCAATAAATTTAAGCCATCAAATTTTATTCTCCTTCCATTGCCGTACACCCTTAATATCCATTCCCACACATATTCCGCAGATTTTTGTCTGTATATATTGGAAAAATCATATAGTTCTTTTGGAGTGTAGTGCACTTTCTCATGGATCACACATTGTACCTCATCTTTAGGGCCCTGCTGGGATTTGAGTCCAGTTATAGGTCTAGAAGAAAATAGGGGTGGTAGATATGAGACCTGAAGATAAATAGTAAGTCCTTACTTATCAATAATTATTTTAAATGTAAATGGATTAAGGTCTCTAATTTAAAGATATACAGTGCACATGAAAAGATGCTTAACATTGCTAATTATTAGAGAAATGTAAATCAAAATGACAATGAAGTAGCACCTCACAACAGTCAGAATGGCCATCACCAAAAAGCCTACAAATAATAAATGCTGGAGATGGTGTGGAGAAAAAGGAACCCTCCTACACTGTTGGTAGGAATGTAAATTGGTACAGCCATTATGGAGAACAGTATGGAGGTTCCTTAAAAAACTAGAGTTACCGTATGATCCAGCAATCACACTCCTGGGCATAAATCCAGAGAAAACCATAACTTGAAAAGATAGGTGCACCCCAATGTTCATTGCAGCACTATTTACAATAGCCAAGACATGGAAACAACCTAAATGTCCATTGACAGATGGATAAAGAAGATGTGGTACATATATACAATGGAATACTACTCAGCCATAAAAAAGAATGAAATAATGCCATTTGCAGCAACATGGATGGACCTAGAGATTATCATACTAAGTGAAGTAAGTCAGACAGAGAAAGACAAATATCATATGATATCACGTGTTTGTGGAATCTAAGAAATGATACAAATGAACTTATTTACAAAACAGAAACAGACTCACAGACTTCAAAAAAAAACTTATGGTTACCAAAAGAGAAAGGTGGGAGAGGGATAAATTAGGAGTTTGGGATTAACATACACACACTACTGTATATAAAATAGATAACTGACAAGGATCTACTGTATAGCACAGAGAACTATACTCAATATTTTGTAATAACCTATAAGGGAAGATAATCTGAAGAATTTGTGTGTATACACACACACACATACACAAATATATATATATAACTGAATCACTGTGATGTACACGTGAAATGAACACAATATTGTAAATCAGCTATACTTCAATAAAAATTTTAAAAATCATATAAAATGGTTAAGTGGATTTAAAAAAAAACAACTATATACCGTCTACAAGAGACTCACTTTACATTTAAGGCCACACATAGACTGAAATTTAAGTGATGGAAGAAGATATTCCATGCAAATTGTAACCAAAAGAGCACATGGGTGGCCCTATTTATAAGAGACAAAAGCACATTAAGTTAAAAAAACTGTCATAGGACACAAAGAAGGTCATTACATAATGATAAGAAGGTCAATTCAACAGGAAGATAAACCAATTATAAATATATACTCACACAACATCAGAGCACCCAAGTATATATAGCAAACATTGACAGATCTAAAGGGAGAAATAGACAGCAACACAATAATAGTAGAAGACTTTAATACTCCCATTTACAATAATGGACAGATCAGTCAGATATAAAATCAATAAGGAAAAAGCAGACTTGAACAACAGTATACTGTTGTTCAATATACTTAAATATACTTAACAGACATATATAGAACATTCTACCCAACAGCTGCAGAATACACATTCTTCTAAAGTGCATGGAACATTTTCCAGGACAGGTCACATGCTAGGGCACAAAACATGTCTTAACAAATTTAAGAAGATTGAAATCATACCAAGTATCTTTTCCAACCACAATGGAATTAAACTAAAAATCAGTAACAAAAGAAAATGGAAAAATTCATGAATATCTAGAAATTGAACAACATACTCATGAACAACGACTGGATCAAAGAAGAAATCTAGGGAAACTATAAAATATCTTGGGGAAAATGAAAATGAAAACAAATACAAATACCAAGACATATGGAATGCAGCAAAAGTAGTACTAAGAGGAAAGTATATAGTGGCAAATACCTACATTAACAAAGAAGAAAGTTCTCACATAGCCCCATGGAACTAAGCAACAGAATGTCCCACCTGTTGACCCAGGCACCAGACCTGCCCACCCAAGAACTCCAAGGGAAAGCCTACCTATTGACAACACTAGATGACCCCTGAAGAATCTCTGGATGAGCTGATTTGTGAAGAGCGTTCCTTGCCCAAGTCAGTCTGTAAAGACCAAAAGAGATCTCTACTTCTTCAAATGCACAGGCACCAACATAAGGCCACAAGGATTGTAAATAATCAATGAATTATTTGATTAATTATTTGATTAATTTGATTAATTTGATTATCTGATTATTTGATTAATCAAAAGGAATCAAAGCAGCAATCAGTTTCCACCAAAGGAAACTAATAAAACTATGATGGTTGACCCTAAAGAAATGGAGATCTATGAGCTGTCTGACAAAGAATTTAGAATAATCCTGGACTCTGCTCAAGAGGAGCACACAAATGCTTGCTTGCTGTCTAAGCAGGGTGGAAAGGGCAAATAGAAACCATATATCTGGCTGACTCACTTCCCTTGACCACCCCAGCATGCACCCCAATCTGAGCCCAACAAACGCTCCAGCATGATTTGCCTTGCATTGCAGCTCCACACTGGAGCATGGGCAACCATGACCAACCATGAGATGCTATGATAGCTCAAACCCTAAGAGGCAGCTGAGCAGGAAGTGGGACGCCATTACAGATGATTGTACAGGCAGTGCATCAGAGGCAGAGCAGATTTCTGACAGCAGCCAAACCACCACAGCATACACCCCAACCCTTGCTGAATACCCACACCAGCCCCTCTTACTCTAGCAGTGCTCCCCTCTGGGGTTAAGGGCACTGGTGCTGGGACAGGAAAGAGCACACATTTAAGGGGAACTGAGCGAGGTTGGACCTGACCCTCAGGGCTTCTGCTCCAGCAACTTGGGAGTAGCCCCCACCCCAAGTAGGGTGGTGATAGCCACTGAGGGGAAGCCCCATCTCACACCCAGCTCCAGCTCCAGCCCTTCTATCTCCAGCCCTACCGTCTACCAAGGTGATAGCTGCCAGTACCCTGAGGAAAGACTTGACTTGTGTTCACTTCAAATCCATCTCTCCCACCAAAGCCACTAGACACACACAGACTGCATAGGGATACTCCCACATAAGAACACCCCTTCAAGATCACCACAGGCAACTGTTTCACCTAATTTCATAGAGACAGACAAAGATAAGCAAAATGAGAAGACAGAGGAAATTGCTTCAATTGAAAGAGCAAGAGAAAACCCTGAAAAAAATTAATGAAACAGAAATAAACAATTTACTAGACAAATAGTCCAAAGCATTAGTAATAAGAATAAGAAACTGAATTAGGGAAAAGAATAGATGAACACATTTTAACAAAGAACAAGAAAATATAAAGAAGAACCAGTCAGAACCGAAGAATAAAATAACTAAAATGAAAAACACACTAGGGGGAATGAACAGCAAATTAGGTGATACAGAAGAAAGCATAAGTGATCTGGAAGATAGAATAATGGAAACCACTCAATCAGAATAGAAAAAGGAAGAAAAAACATTAAAAGCCAAAACAGTTTAAGGGATCTTTGAGGTAACATCAAGCATACCAACATTCACTTTATAGGGATCCCAGAAGGAGAAGAGAGAAAGAAGGGGGTTGAAAATGTATTTAATGAAATTATAGCCAAAAACTTCCCAAGTTTGAAGAAGGAAACAGATATCCAGATACAAGAACACAGAGGATCCCAAACAGGAGGAACACAAAGAGACCCACACCAAGACATATCATAATTAAAATGGCAAAAGTTAAAGATAAAAGAGAGAATTCTAAAGACAGCAAAAGAAAAACAAGAGTCATATACAAGTGAACCTCCATAAAGCTATCAGCTGATTTTTCTGCAGAAACTTTGCAGACCAGGAGGGAGTGGCATGATATATTTAAAGCTCTGCAATGGAAAAACCTGCAACCTAGGATACTCTACCCAGCAAGATTATCATTTAGAATTTAAGGAGAGATAAATAACTTCTCAGCCAAGCAAAAACTAAGTGTTCATCAATACTAAACCAACCTTAAAAGAAATGTTAAAGGGTCTTCTCTAAGTGGAAAAGAAAAGGCTATATAACAAGAGGTAAGTATCTACAGGAATGAAAAAAATCCCACTGGTAATGGCAAATATATAGTAAAGGCTGAGGATTGACCACTTAAATAAGCTAGTACAAAGACTAAAAGACAAAACATTGAAATTATGAAAGCAATGCATGAACAAAATGAGAAGTTCAACAAAAGACATAGAAACCATAAAAAAACCCAGAATCCTAGAGTTAAAGAATACAATGAAACTGAAAATTTTAATAGACAACAGCAGATCCAACATAACATAAGAAAAAAAATAGTGAACTAGAAGATAGGTCATTTGAAACATCCAATCAAAGGTACAAAAAGAAAAAAGAGGCAAAAAGAGTGATTAAAACCTACCTGAATTACAGGGTAGCATTACATGAAACATCCTATGCATTATGGGAGGCCCAGAAGGGGAGCAGAGAAGAAAGAGGGAAAAAGCTTATTTAAAGCAATAACAACCAAGAACTTCCAAAATCTGGGGAGAGATTTGGATATCCAAGGTCATGAAAATAATGGGTCATGCCAAAATTTCAACCCAAAGCAATCTTCTTCAAGACATATTATAATAAAAATGTCTAAAATCAAAGAAAAAAGAAAAAACTTAAAAGCAGCAAGAGAAGAAAATTCTTCACATATAAGGGAAGAAACCTTGCAGGCCAGCAGATAATACCATAAAATATTCAGAGTGCTGAAAGCAAAACAAACAAACAACCTGCCAACCAAAAATACTTTACCTGGCAAAGTTGTCTTTCAGAAATGAAGGAGAGATAAAGATTTTGCTAAGCAAACAATAGGTGAGAGAGTTCATCACCACTAGACTTGCATTATAAGAAACGCTGAAATGAAAGGATGCTAATTAAAAACATGGAAACATATGAAAATATATAACACACTGGTAAAGGTAAGTATACAGTCAAATTAGGACTACTCTGATACTGTACTATGGTGGTGTGTTAATCACTTAACTCTAGTATAAAAGGTTAAAGGACAAAGTATTTAAAATAACTATAACTAAATAAATGCTGGAGAGGGTATGGAGAAAAGGGAACCCTCCTGCACAGCTGGTGGGAATGAAAATTGATACAACCACTGTGGCGAACAGTATGGAGTTTTCTTAAAAAAATTAAAAATAGAGTTACCATATGATCCTGCAATCCCACTCCTGGGGATATATCAGAAGAAAAACATGGTCCAAAAGGATACATGAACCCCAATGTTCATTGCAGCACTATTTACAATAGCCAAGACATGGAAGCAACCTAAATGTCTATTGACAGATGGATAAAGAAGATGTGGTACATACATACAGTGAAATACTACTCAGCCATAAAAAAGAATGAAATAATGCCATTTGCAGCAACATGGATGGACCTAGAGATTGTCATATTGAGTGAAATAAGTCAGACAAAGACAAATATCGTATATCACTTATTTGCAGAATCTAAAAAAATGGTACAAATGAACTTATTTACAAAACAGAAACTGACTCACAGACCTAGAGAACATATGGTTACCAAGGGTGAAGGGTGGGGGGAAGGATAGTTAGGGAGTTTTGGATTGACATGTACACACTGCTATATTTAAAGTGGATAACCAACAAGGACGTACTGTATAGCACATGGAACTGTGCTCAACATTATGTAACAACCTAAATGGGAATAGAATTTGAAAAAGAATAGATACACGTATATGTATAACTGAATCTCTTTGCTGTACACCTGAAACTAACACAACATTGTTTTTTGTTGTTGTTTGGTTTTTTTTCTTTAAAATTTTTAAATAGATCTTTATTGGAGTATAATTGCTTCACAATACTCAGTTTCTGTTGTACACAAAAGTGAATCAGCCATATGCATACATATGTCCCCATATTCCCTCCCTCTGAGCTTCCCTCCCATCTTCCCTATCCCACCCCTCTAGGTCATTGCAAAGCACTGAGTTGATCTCCCTGTGCTATGTGGCTGCTTCCCACTAGCTAATTATTTTACATTCTGTAGTGTATATATGTTGATGCTACTCTCACTTTGCCCCAGCTTCCCCCTCCCACGTCCTCAAGTCCATTCTCTATGTCTACATCTTTATTCCTCAAGTCCATTCTCTATGTATACATCTTTATTCCTGCTCTGCAACTACATTAATCTGTACCATTTTTTTTAAGATTCCATATATATGCATTGGAATACAGTATTTGAATTTCTCTTTCTGACTTACTTCACTCTGTATGACAGACTCTAGGTGCATCCACCTCACTAAAAATAACTCAATTTTGTTTCTTTTTATAGCTGAGTAATATTCCATTTATATATATATGCCACATCTTCTGTATCCATCCATCTGTTGATGGACTTTTAGGTTGGTTCCATGTCCTGGTTATTGTAAATAGTGTTGCAATGAATATTGTGGCATATGTCTCTTTTTGAATTAGGGTTTTCTCAGGTATATGCCCAGGAGTAGGATTGCTGGGTCATATGGTAGTTTTGTTTTTAGTTTTTTAAGGAACCTCCATACTGTTTTCCATAGTGGTTGTATCAATTTACATTCCCACCAACAGTGCAGGAGGGTTTCCTTTTC